>NC_037684.1:35722650-35779663 GCF_003255815.1 Theropithecus gelada | reverse complement strand
TCTACTCATCTGACAAAGGGCTAATATCCAGAACCTACAAAGAACTCAAACAAATTTACAAGAAAAAAACAAACAACCCCATCAAAAAGTGGGCAAAGGATATGAACAGACATTTCTCTTTTTTTTCTTTTTTTTTTTTTTGAGATGGAGTCTCGCTGTGTCGCCCAGGCTGGAGTGCAGTGGCCGGATCTCCGCTCACTGCAAGCTCCGCCTCCCGGGTTTACGCCATTCTCCTGCCTCAGCCTCCCGAGTAGCTGGGACTACAGGCGCCCGCCACCTCGCCTGGCTAGTTTTTTGTATTTTTTTAGTAGAGAGGGGGTTTCACCATGTTAGCCAGGATGGTCTTGATCTCCTGACCTCGTGATCCGCCCGTCTCGGCCTCCCAAAGTGCTGGGATTACAGGCTTGAGCCACCGCGCCCGGCCGACATTTCTCAAAAGAAGACATTCATACAGCCAACAGACACATGAAAAAATGCTCATCATCACTGGTCATCAGAGAAATGCAAATCAAAACCACAATGAGATACCATCTCACACCAGTTAGAATGGCAATAATTAAAAAGTCAGGAAACAACAGGTGCTGGAGAGGATGTGGAGTAATAGGAACACTTTTACACTGTTGGTGGGATTGTAAACTAGTTCAACCATTATGGAAAACAGTATGGCGATTCCTCAAGGATCTAGAACTAGAAGTACCATATGACCCAGCCATCCCATTACTGGGGATATACCCAAAGGATTATAAATCATGCTGCTATAAAGACACATGCACACGTATGTTCATTGCGGCACTATTCACAATAGCAAAGACTTGGAATCAACCCAAATGTCCATCAGTGACAGACTGGATTAAGAAAATGTGGCACATATACACCATGGAATACTATGCAGCCATAAAAAAGGATGAGTTTATGTCCTTTGTAGGGACATGGATGCAGCTGGAAACCATCATTCTTAGCAAACTATCACAAGAACAGAAAACCAAACACCGCATGTTCTCACTCATAGGTGGGAACTGAACAATGAGATCACTTGGACTCGGGAAGGGGGACATCACACACCGGGGCCTATTATGGGGAGGGGGGAGCGGGGAGGGATTGCATTGGGAGTTATACCTGATGTAAATTACGAGTAGTTGGGTGCTGACGAGTTGATGGGTGCAGCACAGCAACATGGCACAAGTATACATATGTAACAAACCTGCACGTTATGCACATGTACCCTAGAACTTAAAGTATAATAATAATAAAAAAAATAAAAATAAATTAAAAAATTTAAAAATATATATATAATAAAAAAAGAAAAAAAAAGAAATACTTCTATATTGTGAGCACACACACAAACAAAAATACAAGTTTTATAAAGCAATACTCACCCTTATTATAGGTGATACACTCTAATATCTTCTAACAAATTTCAAGTTATGCCATTTCATTTTTTAAATACTATTCAAGACCTATTACATTTATTTCAGAACTGACATTTATCATTTAAAAATGATAAACAGGTTATATAGTACAGATATATATACACAGTAATTTTCATTAAAGCATATAAATACTTACAAAGAGTATAAGAGAATGTGTAGGGCTACCCCCTGAAGAGATGTTTTTTACCCAACAAAACAGCAAAGGAAGAGACCAGAAAAAGAAAGAAAAGACATACTTTTCCTTTGCAAAAAAAAAAAAATCTGGTGACAAAGAGGAAAAATTCAATTTTTTCTTACTATCATTACTTCCTAATTGACACTGAAACAACAAACAAAGAAAAAGCTATACACAAAAGTAAGTATATAAAACTAAGACTCCCTTTTCCAAGCAAGTAAAAATCCTTAGGAAACCTAATAGTCAAATGTCAATTTCTTCTGAATTATCCATAACACTACACATAAATATTTCTTGTTCTTTGGAACAACAGGCTTAAGGATATGCTACCCCGAAATATAACATTGTGACAGAATTGGATATTTAAGCTGAAGGAATCTAAGAAATATCAGGTGCAAGAAGAACTCTGTGATCTCCCTTGTCTCCCCTGAAGCAGGTCTTGATATCCTCATATGAGAGGTGCTCTTCCTATGAAAAAAAAAAGAGTATCCTTATCTCCGAAGATGGAGGGATGCTGAGAGGAATCAAAACAAACAGGCCATGCTACCCTTAGCTACACTTAGCTCATAGCCACTCTTCTGTCCTCTATTTCATTTTCCATGACTTTCCACTCTTCATCAAACCTAGCGTAAAAACATCCAGATTTAATCACTTTTTCAGGCTTTTATTTTCTTATGAGGGTTCCCATGTCACATAAAACTTACACCAAATAAACTTGTGTGCTTTTATCTTGTTAATCTGTCTTTTGTTACAGAGCCTCAGCCACAAACCTGAAGGACAGAAGGAAAATATTTCTTCTCTACACTTAACTGGAGACTGCTTCAAAGATTATAAACTGTTAGCCCACATACTGAATACAGTACGAGATTTAGTGATTTTCATTGACCTAGAGAGTGTAATAGTAGTTATTTTTAAATTTGAATTTCATTATCTTTACATGGGATATATACTCTCAAGTTACTCCATAATTCTCATCACTTTGTCTTATGCTAACTTATTTTATTAATTTGTATTTCATGCCTGACTGCTAGACATTTGAGTTAGATGCCCTTGGCCTGGTTCAAATATTATCCTTCTCTGGAAGCCTACTGTAATTTATTTAAAATGTCACTATTAGAGCTATAACACTGTGCCTCTTGGATTGGCAGGCTAATTTGACCCATCTTTCCCCTCCCTCCCATTCTAAGCAATTACCTTGGCCTTAAGTAGTATTTCCTCACTCCTCTGATTTTTGTTAACTTAATGTTTTTGTAGAAACTGCTTTTGCAAAAGCCTAAACCCCTTGAAGAAAATATACCAAATGCCTAAAGAGAGAGATTTTGACAACTGAGGGATTTCTTCTGAAAAGAGAGAGAGAGATCTGATGAGAAAGAATGAGAATTTCTCTATGAGAGCATCCATTCCCCAACCCCACCCACCCTCAAGGTGCAGGACTGCCATTGTCTTTATCAACTGAATGTCAGTAGAAACACAAGGAAAGGGAGTTTAAAAGCTCTTCCTCCATGCCCATTGCCCTTTCCCAAATTGTAGTGTGACACTGGATTGGGAGGGAGTCCCAGTAAATAACCAGTCAGCCCTCAGGGTCAGATTTAATTCAATTAAAAGAAAATAAAGCAACTGCAATTTCTGGTACTATAGCAGCTAGACATCTGGATTAACCCTCCTACTGAAGATGACAAAAAAATCTAAATAAAATATTACTTATAAAAAATCTTAACTGCTTCAATTTGCTGCCAAGAAAGTAAGAAATTCCCAGGCCAAAAAAAATTTATGAAGAGCTCTAACTCAAAGCACAGTATCTACTTTTTCAGGCAAAGAGTGTTTGCCAAAGACAAAACAAAAACAAATGGAATGAATTTTAGTTTATATTTTCAAAGGCTCAGACAAAACCTAGGTTCCTCCCAAACTGCACATTTATACTCCTTTAACTTATAAAACTGCTTAACCTAGCATTCAATACCCGCAAAAAATATCAATAATAAAGAAAGGTTCCTCCTTTACAGGTAATTTGACTCTTCTCTCTGGCTACCTTTAAGGTTCTCTTTCTTTTGGGGTATGCTGCAGATACATCCTGATATATCTTTGTATGGATTTCCTTTTATTCTATGTGGAATTCACTGGACTTCTTGAATCGGTAGGTTAAGGTCTCTCTCAATTCTGGAAAGTTCTAAGCTACCGCCCCTCAAATATTTTCTCTGCAACCACTCTATCCTCTCTTCTCCCCTGTATTGATGTATATTTTTTATACCTCTTCCTTCTATCTTCTATGCCTCTTAACCTATTTCCTATATAATCTGTCTGGCTGCATTGTGTACAACTTCTTCAAACTAATTTGCAGTTCATATTTCTCTCTATGCCTACATTTAATCTGCTGATATTCTTGTCCACTAATTAATTTTGATTATTATATTTTAAATTTCTAGAAGTTGTCTCTTTTTCATATCTGTGTGCTCTTTATAGGCTTTAGGTTCCCTTAGATATTTTCAAGTTTCTCTTTTATTTCTTTGGAAGAATACAGAAGAATATGACTACAGAAAGAGTGAAATTTTTAAAATGGAAGACATGTACACCAGAAAAAATATTACTTCAGGCTAGACTGGCATCAGAGAAAATATACTTTAAGGCAAAAGCCTTACTGACAATGAAAATTCAACTTACAACAGGGGAAAAAACAGTTTTAATATCTTTAGGAATCTATAACAAGTTTAAATTGAAATACATCTAGTAACAATGACTTGAAATATATAGAGCAAAAAATTGACAGAACTACAAGGAGAAATAAACAAACTATCATTACTGAAGATTTTTAACATGTCTTTCAATAAATGACAGGACAAATAGACAAAAAATCAGTAAGGACATAGAAGATTTGAAAATATGATTAATAAATGACCAAATATAAAAGACTGACTCAACAATTGTAGAATTTCTTTACAAACGCATAACATTTTCCAAAAAGTGATCATGTTGTGATCCATAAAGCAAGTCTTAATATATTTTAAATAACTAAAAACATATAAAATATGCATTTAAAATAACTGAAATTACAGAAAATATATTCACTTACTGCAATATAATTAATCCAGTAAAAACAAAAAACACTCCCAAACTTGGAAATGAAGAAACACTTCTAGAATTGCCCATGGATCAAGACAGAAATCATTATAAAAGTAAGAAAAATAATTTTAACTAATCAATAATTTTAAAACTACATATCAATACCTGGGGCCATGTAGCTAAAAAAGCAATACATAGGGGAAAATATATATGCTTAAAACCTTACATTAGAGAAGAAAAAAGGACTAAAATTTCATGAGCTAAGCATCCATCTCAAGAAGTTAGAAAAAGAGTAACAAAATAAACCTAACTAAAAAAGTATAGCGAAGAAAATGATAAAGACAAAAACATAAATGAAATGAATAATAAACATATAATAAAGAGGATCAAAAAGTTGACTTAGTTATTGAAATGTACAAACCACGAGTATATATTATCTTAAAAACAGAAAAAAGACAAAAATGAGCAAGACAAGGAATGAGATGGGAATATTACTGCAAATGCCACAAATATTACAAAAATATTTAAGATCTTATTATTAAAAATCATATAGTGACTAGCCTAGCCATCATGGCAAAACTCTGTCTCTACTAAAAATTAAAAAATTAGCCAGGCATGGTGGCACATGCCTGTAATCCCAGCTACTCGGAGGCTAAGGCACGAGAATCACTTGAGCCTGGGAGGCAGAGGTTGCAATGGGTCAAGATCATATCACTGCACTCCAGCCTAGGCAACAGAGCAAAACTCTGTCTCAAAAACAAAAAAAAAAATAGTATAGTATTAGAGTGATAAATTTTTCAGATGAAAAAGTCAAAGTCTTAGGAAAAAACCAGCTTACCCAAATTGGCTCATGAATAAACAGAAAACCTAAATAATCTTACAATATGAAAGAAGATGAATCAGTAATCAAAAACCTTCCCAAAAGAAAATGTCAAGGCTCAACTGGCTTGTTCTGTGAATTCCACTAGACTCAAAGGTAATACGCAATCTCAATGCTATAGAAACTATTCAGAGATTGGGGGTGGCTGGCAAGATGACCACTGAAACTATTCCAAACAATAGAAAAAGAAGGATTCCTCCCTAACTCATTTTATGAGGCCAGCATCATCCTGATACCAAAACCCAGCAGAGACACAACAAAAAAAGAAAATTTCAGGCCAATATCCCTGATGAACATCGACGCAAAAATCCTCCATAAGTTGTGCACATGTACTCTAGAACATAAAGTATAATAAAAAAATTTAAAAATAAAAAAAAAAACTGGCAAACTGAATCCAGTAGTACATCAAAAAGCTTATCCATCATGATCAAGTCGGCTTCATCCCTGGGATGCCAGGATGGTTCAACATACACAAATCGATAAATGTAATCCATCACATAAACAGAAACAATAACAAAAACCACAATTGTCTCAATAAATGCAGAAAAGGCCTTCGACAAAATTCAACACCCCTGCATGCTAAAAACTCTCATTAAACTAGGTATTGATGGAACATATCTCAAAATAATAAGAGCTATTTATGACAAACCCACAGCCAATATCATACTGAATGGGCAAAAATTGGAAGCACTCCCTTTGAATACCAGCACAAGACAAGGATGCCCTCTCTCACCACTCCTATTCAACATAGTGTTGGAAGTTCTGGCCACAGCAATCAGGCAAGAGAAAGAAATCAAGGGTATGCAAATAGGAAGAGAGGAAGTCCAATTGTCGTGTTTGCAGATGACATGATTGTATATTTAGAAAACCCCATCGTCTCAGCCCAAAATCTCCTTAAGCTGATAAACAACTTCAGCAAAGTCTCAGGATACAAAATCAATGTGCAAAAATCACAAGCATTCCTCTATACACCAGTAATACACAAACAGAGAGCCAAATCATGAGTAAACTCCCATTCACAATTGCTACAAAGAGAATAAAATACCTAGGAATACAACTTACAAGGGATGTGAAGGACCTCTTCAAGGAGAACAACAAACCACTGCTCAAGGAAATAGGAGAGGACACAAACAAATGGAAAGACATTCCATGCTCATAAAGAATCAATATCATGAAAATGGCCATACTGCCCAAAGTAATTTATAGATTCAATGCTATCTCCATCAAGCTACCAATGACTTTCTTCACAGAATTAGAAAAAACTACATTTCATATGGAACCAAAAAAGAGCCCATATAGCCAAGACAATCCTAAACAAAATGAACAAAGCTAGAGGCATCACACTACCTGACTTCAAACTATACTATAAGGCTACAGGAACCAGAAGAGCATGGTACTGGTACCAAAACAGAGATATAGACCAATGGAACAGAACAGAGGCCTCAGAAAAAACACCACACATCTACAACCATCTGATCTTTGATAAATCTGACAAAAACAAGCAATGGGGAAAAGATTCCCTATTTAATAAATGGTGTTGGCGAAACTGGCTAGCCATATGTAGAAAGCTGAAACTGGATCCCTTCCTTACACCTTATGCAAAAACTAACTCAAGATGGATTAAAGACTTAAATGTAAGACCTAAAACCATAAAAACCCTAGAAGAAAACTTAGGCACTACCATTCAGGACATAGACATGGGCAAAGACTTCATGACTAAAACACCAAGAG
The DNA here is from genome assembly GCF_003255815.1 of Theropithecus gelada. Classification (NCBI taxonomy): domain Eukaryota; kingdom Metazoa; phylum Chordata; class Mammalia; order Primates; family Cercopithecidae; genus Theropithecus; species Theropithecus gelada. The sequence continues at coordinate 35,772,390 of NC_037684.1, read as the reverse complement.
CAGTGGCAACAAAGTCCAAAATAGACAAATGGGATCTAATTAAACTAAAGAGCTTCTGCACAGCAAAAGAAACTATCATCAGAGTGAACAGGCAACCTACAGAATGGGAGAAAAATTTTGTAATCTATCCATCTGACAAAGAGCTAATATCCAGAGTCTGTAAGGAACGTAAACAAATTTACAAGGAAAAAACAATGCCATCAAAAGTAGGTGAAGGATAGGAACAGACACTTCTCAAAAGAGCACATTTATGCAGCCAACAAACATGAAAAAAAGCTCATCATCACTGGTCATTAGAGAAATGCAAATCAAAACCACAATGAGATACCATCTCATGCCAGTTAGAATAGTGATCATTAAAAAGTCAGGAAAGAACAGATGTTGGAAAGGATGCGGAGAAATAGGAACACTTTTACCAGCACTGTTGGTGGGAATGTAAATTAGTTCCACCATTGTGGAAGACAGTGTGGTGATTCCTGAAGGATCTAGAACCAGAAATACCATTTGACCCAGCAATCCCATTACTGGGTATATACCCAGAGGATTATAAATCATTTACTATAAAAACACATGCACACTTATGTTTATTGCAGCACTATTCACAATAGCAAAGACTTGGAACTAACCCAAATGCCCATCAATGATAGACTGGATAAAAAAAATGTGGCACATATATACCATTGAATACTATGCAGCCATAACAAAGACTGAGTTTCTGTCCTTTGCAGGGACACGGATGAACCTGGAAACTATCATCTTCAGCATAGGAACAGAAAACCAAACACCGCATGTTCTCACTCATAAGTGGGAGTTGAACAATGAGAGCACATGGACACAGGGAGGGAAACATCACACACTGGGGCCTGTCGGGGTGTGGGGGGCTAGTGGAGGGATAGCACTAGGAGAAATACCAAACGTAGATGACAGGTTGATGGGTGCAGCAAACCACCATGGCATATGTATACCTATGTAACAAACCTGCACGTTCTGCACATGTATCCCAAAACTTAAAGTATAATTTAAAAAGAAACTATTCAAAGATTTAGACAAAGAAAAAATACTTTTCAAATTATGAAGAGAATGTGACATCAAAGCCTGACAATGCTAATGAAAACAAAGAAAATTACAAGTTAATCTCACAGATAAATAGAGATGTATAAATCCTTAACAAAATATTAGAAAAATGAACCCACCAATATGTAAAAAGGATAATACATCATGACTAAAATGAGTTTATTCCAAAAATTCAGTTGCATTTACATAAAAAAATCAACTAATGTACCACATTAACCAATAAAAGAGAAAACTCATATGACCTATCTTAATAGATACATAAAAATTGTTGAATGAAATAAAACAAACAAATATAAATGTAATCATTTTTAAAACAGGATTAAAAGGCAATTTCCTTGGCCTGGTGAATGGTATTTATGAAAAACCCACAAGAAATACTTCATTTCATCCTTAGTGAAATGCTTAAAGTATTCCTTTGGGATGAGGAATAAAAGAAAGATGTCCAGTATTGCTATTTTTAGCTAAGATTATTTTGGAGGTCCTAGTCCCAGTACAGAAAGATAAAGAAAAACAAAAACATAAAAGAAGTGCACATTTAAAAAATTAACTTTAAGAAATATCATATGGTCATGAAATAGAAAACACAGTCCTATAAAGATACATGTTCTCAGCAGAAACCTTATAAGCCAGAAGTGATTGGGGTCCTATCTTTAACCTCCTTAAATAGAATAATAGTCATTCATGAATTTTGCATCCAGCAAAACTAAGTTTCATAAATGAAGCAGAAATAAAGTATTTTTCAGACAAACAAATGCTGAGGGAATTTGTCACTATCAGACCAGGCTTACAGGAAATGCTAAAAGGAGTTCTAAATCTTGAAACCAAAGGTTGATATGCACCAGAATAGAACTTCTTTAAAGCACAGAACTTACGGGGCCTGTAAAACAATAATCCAATGAAATAAAACAAATGATCTACGTAACAATCAATAGGATGACTGGAACAGTACCTCACATCTCAATATTATCATTGAACATAAATGCCCTAAATGTTCCACTTAAAAGACAGATTGGCAGAATGGATTTAAAAATCACAAACCAAATATCTGCTGTCTTCAGAGACTCACCCAACATGTAAGGATTCATACAAACTCAAGGTAAAGATGTGGAAAAGATATTTTGCAAAAAGGGAAACCAAACATGAGCAAAGGTAGCTCTTCTTATATTAGAGAAAACAGATTTTAAAGCAACAACAGTAAAAACAAAAACAAAAACAAAAACAAAAGACAGTGTTATTATATAATGATAAAAGGATCAATCCAACAAGAAGAGATTACAACCCTAAATATACATCCACTTAACTCTGGAGCTCCCAGATTCATAAGATGATTAATACTAGACCTAAGAAATTAGATAAACAGCAACAGAATAGGGGACTTCAACACTCCACTGACAGCACTAGACATATCATCAAGGCAGAAAGTCAACAAGAAACACTGGACCTAAACTGCACTTTAGAGCAGATGGACTTCACAGATATTTACAGAACATTCTACCCAAGAACTACAGAATCTACATTCTTCTCATCAGCATATGCAACATTCTCCAAGACACACCATATGACAGGCTACAAAACAAAACTCAATAAATTTTTAAAAATCAAATTCATATCAGTATCTTCTCAGGCCACAGTGGAATAAAACTAGAAATCAATTCCAAAAGGAATCCTCAAAACTATGCAAATACATGGAAATTAAACAATGTCCTCTTGAATGATTTGGCATTTAGCAGTGAAATCAAGATGGAAATTAAATAATTCTTTGAAATTAATGATATTAGCAATACAAGTTATCAAAGCCTCTGGGATATAGCAAAAGCAGTGCTAAGAGGAAAGTTTATAGCACCAAATGACTATATCGAAAAGTCTGAAAAAAATTACAAATTGAACCACCTAACATCACACTTCAAAGCATTAGAAAAACAAGAACAAACCAAACCCAAAGCTAGCAGTCAAAAAGAAATCATAAAGATCAGAGCAGAACTAAATGACATTGAAACAAAAAAAATACAAAAAAGATCAATGAAACAAAAGTTGGTTCTTTGGAAAGATAAACAAAATTGATAGACTATTAGCTAGACTAACCAAGAAGGCAGATTCAACCAAGCTCAATTAGAAATGAAAACGGAGACATTACAATCAATACCATAGACATACAAAAGATCATTCAAGACTACTATGAACACTTCTATGCATACAAACTAGAAAATCCAAAGGAAATGCATAAATTTCTGGAAACATACAACACTCCTACATTAAATCAGAAAGAAATAGAAATCCTGGACAGACCAATAACACACAGTGAGACTGAATTGGTAATTCAAAAATTGCCAGCAAAAAAAGTCCAGGGATTCACAGCTGAATGCTACCAGACACTCAAAGAATTGGTACCAATCTTACTGAAACTATTCCATAAAATTAAGAGAGGGAATCCTTCCAAACTCATTCTATGAAGACAGTATCACCCTAATACCAAAACCAGGAAAGGACATAACAAAAAGAATACTACAGACCAATATCCCTGATGAACACAGACGCAAAAATCCTCAACAAAATACTAGCAAACCAAGTCCAACAGCACATCAAAAAGATAATACACACAATCAAGCTGATTTAATCCCAGGGATGCAGGGATAGTTTAACATACAGAAGTCAATAAATGTGATACATCACATAAACAGCATTAAAAACAAAAATCATATGGTTATCTCAATAGGTGCAGAAAAAGCACCCTGGCTGGGCATGGTGGCTCACACCTGTAATCCCAGCACTTTGGGAGGCCTAGGTGGGTGGATCAGGAGGTCAGGAGATAGAGACCATCCTGGCTTACAAGGTGAAATGCCATCTCTACTAAAAATACAAAAAAATTAGCCAGGCATGGTGGCACACGCCTGTAGTCCCAGCTACTCAAGGAGCTGAGGCAGGAGAATTGCTTGAACCCCGGAGGCGGAGGTTTCAGTGAGCCAAGATTGTGCCGCCACACTCCAGCCTGGCTGACAGAGCGAGACTTTGCCAAAAAAAAAAAAAAACCAAAAAAAAAAAAAACCAAAAAAAAAAAAACCAGCTTCCTTTCCTGATAGAAATGCTATCATAAACTAGGCATACATTCAATCCAAAAAAACTAGGCATTGAAGGGACATTCCTCAAAATAATAAAAGCCATGTATGACAAACCCACAGCCAACATCAAATTGAATGGGGAAAAGTTGAAAGCATTCCTCCTGAGAACTGGAGCAAGATAAGGATGCCTACTTTCACCACTTGTGTTCAGCATAGTATTGGAAGTCCTAGCCAGAGCAATCAGGCAAGAGAAAGGAATAAACAGCATCCATATTAGAAAAAAGGAAGTCAAACTATCACTGTCCACCAATGATATGATGATATACCTCAAAAACCATAAAGACTCCTCAAAAAGACTCCGACTTTGATAAATTTAGTAAAGTTATAGGTGACATAATCAGTGTACATAAATCAGTAGCATTGCTGTACACTGACAGCAATCAACTGAGAATCAAATCAGAACATGATCCCATTTCTAATAGCTGCAAAATAAAATAAAATACCTAGAAATATACCTACACAACAAAGTGAAACTTGTCTATAAGGAGAACTCCAAAACCCTGCTGAAAGAAATCACAGACAACACAAACAAATGGAAAAATATCCCATGCTTATGGATTGGGAGAATCAATATTGTAAAATGACCATACTGCCCAAAACAATCTACAGATTCCATGCAATTGCTATCAAAATACCAACATTATTTTTCACCTAACTAGAAAAATAAAGTCTAAAATTCGTATGGAACCTAAAAAGAGCCTGAATAGCCAAAGCAATCCTAAACAAAAAGAATAAATCTGGAGGCATCACATTACCTGACTTGAAATTATACTCCAAGGTTATAGTTACTAAAAGAGAATGGTACTATTAAAAAAAAAAAAGTAGATATATAGACTAATGGAACAGAATAAAGAACCCAGAAATAAAGCCAAATACTTGCAACCATCTGATCTTTGACAAAGCATACAAAAACATAAATTAGGGAAAGGGCAGCCTATTTAATAAATGGTACTAGGAAAACTGGATAGCCACATCTCTCTCCTTATTTCTCACCTTACACAAAAATCACCTTATACAAAAATATCTCACCTTGTACAAAAATCAACTTAAAATGGATCAAAGACTTAAATCTAAGATCTGAAACCATTACAATTCTAGAAGAAAACCTAGGAAAAGCCCTTCTGGACATTGGCCTTGGCAAAGAATTTATGACTATGACCCCAACAACAAATGCAACAAAAACAAGAATAAATGAGTTGCACCTAATTAAACTAAAAACCTTCTGCACAGCAAAAGACATAATTATTATGGTAAACAGACAACCAATAATATAGAAGGAATTATTTGCAAACTATACATCTGACAAAGGACTAATATCCAGAATCTACAAGGAACTCAAACAAGTCAGCAAGAAAAAAAAACCACACAATACCATTAGAAAGTGGGCAAATGACATGAGCAGATATTTCTTAAAACAGGATACATGAATAACCAACATACATATGAAAAAATGCTCAACATTACTAATAACCAAGGAAATGCAAATTAAAACCATGATGAGATACCATGTTACTTCTATCAGAATAGTCATTATTAAAAAGTCCAAAAACAATAGATGTTGGCATGGTTATGGTGAAAAGGGAAGGTTTACACATTGCGGGTGGGAATATAAATTAGTACGACCTTTATGGAAAACAATATAAAGATTTCTTAAAAGAACTAAAAGTAGGCCGGGCGCGGTGGCTCAAGCCTGTAATCCCAGCACTTTGGGAGGCCGAGACGGGCGGATCACGAGGTCAGGAGATCGAGACCAGCCTGGCTAACACGGTGAAACCCCGTCTCTACTAAAAAATACAAAAAAAAAACTAGCCGGGCGAGGTGGCGGACGCCTGTAGTCCCAGCTACTCGGGAGGCTGAGGCAGGAGAATGGCATAAACCCCAGAGGCGGAGCTTGCAGTGAGCTGAGATCCGGCCACTGCACTCCAGCCTGGGCGACAAAGCAAGACTCCGTCTCAAAAAAAAAAAAAACAAAAAAACACAGAACTAAAAGTAGATCTACCATTTGATCCAGCAATCTCACTACTGAGTACCCAAAGGAAAAAAGTAATTATATCAAAAAGACACCTGCACATGTATACTTACTGCAGCACAATTCATAATGGCAAAGATATGGAACCAACCTAAGTGCCCATCAACCAATGAGTGAATAAAGAAAATGTACTACATATACACCATGGAATACTACTCAGCCATAAAAAGGAATAAAATAATGTCTTTTACAACACCTACGATGGAGTTGGAGGCCATTATTCTAAGTGAAGTAACTCAGGAATGGAAAACCAACTACAGTATGTTTGCACTTATAAGTGGCAGCTAAGCTATGGGTATGCAAAGACATACACAGTGGTATAATGGACTTTGGAGACTCAGAAAGGGGAGCTGTGAGAGAGGTGAGGAATAGAAAATTACATATTGGGTACAATGTACACTACTCAGGTGACAGTTACACTAAAATCTCAGACTTCACCACTATATAATTCATCCATATAACCAAAAATCACTTGTACCCCAAAAACTATTAAAATAAAACAGTTTTAATTAACATAGAAAATATACAAGTTCTCCCAAATTGAACTATATATTCAAAACTCCCAAAGGATTTTGACAATCTGTTCCCAAAACTTATATAGAAAAGGAAGGCTTAAAGAACAGTCAATACATACTTGAAGAACAACAAAATGGGGGAATTGGGGGCCTCACCTACCATATATAAGGTTTATTTTAAAACTATATTAAATATGTGGTACTGATACAAGGATAGAAATATAGGCCAATGGAAGGAACTATGTATAATTAGACACCTGATAAAGACAAAACTGATATTATTGGTCAATAAGGAGAGTTTTCTCAATAAATGATATAGAAATAATAAAATTGGGCCCCTGTTTATCAACATAAGAAAAATTACATCTGGATAGATCAAAGACATAAAAATGAAATGCAAAACTATAACACTTTTAGAAGATAACAGAAGAATCTCTTCATGGTCTCAGGACAGGGGCAGGATTTCTCAAACATGACAAAGTTTACTACTCATAAGGTAAATATTGATACATTTGAGTATATGCATATTAAGAAATAATGTATACCAAAAGATACCATAAAAAGATAAAAAACAAGCCACAGACTGAGAGACAATATTGGCAAAGCACAGTGCTAAAGACTAGTATCCAGAATATATATAAAGAACCTCTATAAATTAACATTTTAAAAATGAAATCCCTCTCACCAAAAAAATGAGAAGTAACTGGGCATTTACTAGATAGTAAATTGAAATAGCTGAAAACATCTGAAAGGTGCTCAATCTTATTTAGTAATCAAAGAATTTTAAGTAAAAACTAAAATTATGTATTTTTACTTTCCCACCAGATTTGAAAAAAGTAAAACAAAAATCTAACAATACCAAGTGTTGGTTAATATATGCAACCACAGGAATTCTTTCCCATTATTGGTAGGGGTATAAACCATTATACCTACTTTGTAAACGTTTGGCATTACTTCGTAAAGTAAAACATGAAAATACTCTAAGACCTAGTAGTTCTCCTGGAAATATATTCAAAGAAGCTCTTGTACATGCATATCAAGAGATAAATATGACACTCTTCTTCATAACAGCATAGCAAAAACTGAACTCTGCCTAAGTTCATCAACAGTAGGGCAGATTTGTCTTAAAACTGGTTTCTTCATGAAATGGAAAACTACACAACAGTAAAAAGGCATGAACGAGGCAGCACCCAAGATGGCTGAATAGGAACAGCTCCAGCTTCCAGCTCCAAGCCTGAGCAACACAGAAGACAGGTGATTTCTGCATTTTCAAGTGAGGTACTGGGTTCATCTCACTGGGGCATGTAAGACAGTAGGTGCTGGTCCACGGGTGCAGCCCAACCAGCGAGAGCTGATGCAGGGCGAGGCATCGCCTCACCTGGATGGTGCAAGGGGGAAGGGAATTCCTTTACCTAGCCAAGGGAAATTGAGACACACAACAAATGGAAAATTGGGTAACTCCCACCCTAATACTGTACTTTACCAAGGGTCTTAGCAAACGGCACACCAGAAGATTATATCCCACACCTGGACCAGATGGTCCCACGCCCACGGAGCCTCCCTCATTGCTAGCACAGCAGTCTGAGATCTAACTGCAAGGCAACAGCGAGGCTGGGGGAGGGGCGCCCGCCATTGCTGAGGCTTGAGTAGATAAACAAACTCTCCAGTAAGCTCCAATTGTGGAGAGCCCACCAGAGCTCAAGGAGGCCTGCCTGCCTCCGTAGACTCCACCTCTGGGGACAGGGCATAGCAAAACAAAAAGCAGCAGAAACCTCTGCAGATATAAATGTTCCTGTCTGAACAGCTTTGAAGAGAGCAGTGGTTCTCCCAGCACAGAGGTTGAGATCTGAGAACGGACAGACTGCCTGTTGAAGTGGGTACCTGACCCCTGAGTAGCCTAAATGGGAGACATCCTCCACTAGGTGCACACCAACAACTCACACCTCGCATGGCTGAGTACACCTCTGAGACGAAGCTTCCAGAGCAAGATTCAGACAGCAACACTCGCTGTTCAGTAATACTCTATCTTCTGCAGCTTCCGCTGGTGATACCCAGGCAAACAGGGTCTGGAGTGGACCTCAGAAAACTCCAACAGACCCGCAGCTGTTGGTATCAATTAACCTTAAATGTAAATGGACTAAATGGTCCAATTAAAAGACACAGACTGAAAAATTGGATAAAGAGTCAAGACCCATCAGTTTGCTGTATTCAGGAGACCCATCTCACATGCAGAGACACACATAGGCTCAAAATAAAGGGATGGAGGAACATTTACCAAGCAATTGGAAAATAAAAAAAAGCAGCGGTTACAATCCTAGTTTCTGATAAAACAGACTTTAAACCATCAACGATCAAAAGAGACAAAGAAGGCCATTACATAATGGTAAAGGGATCAATTCATCAGGAAGAGCTAACTATTCTAAATATATATGAACCCATTACAGGAAAACCCAGATTCATAAATCAAGTCCTTAGAGACGTACAAAGAGACTTAGACTCCCATAAAATAATAATGGAAGACTTTAACACACCACGGCCAACATTAGACAGATCAACGAGACAGAAAGTTAACAAGGATATCCAGGAATTGAACTCAACTCTGCACCAAGCAGACCTAATACACATCTACAGAACTCTCCAACCCAAATTAACAGAATATACATTCTTTACAGCACCACATCTCACTTATTCCAAAATTGATGACATAGTTGGAAGTAAAGCACTCCTCAGCAAATGTACAAGAACAGAAATTATAACAAACTGTCTCTCAGACCACAGGGCAATCAAACTAGAACTCAAGACGAAGAAACTCAATCAAAACCACTCAACTACATGGAAATTGAACAACCTGCTCCTGAATGACAACTGGGTACATAACGAAATGAAGGCACAAATAAAGATGTTCTTTGAAATCAATGAGAAGGCCGGGCGCGGTGGCTCAAGCCTGTAATCCCAGCACATTGGGAGGCCGAGACGGGCGGATCACGAGGTCAGGAGATCGAGACCATCTTGGCTAACACAGTGAAACCCCGTCTCTACTAAAAAATACAAAAAACTAGCCAGGCGAGGTGGCGGGCGCCTGTAGTCCCAGCTACTCGGGAGGCTGAGGCAGGAGAATGGCGTAAACCCGGGAGGCGGAGCTTGCAGTGAGCTGAGATCCGGCCACTGCACTCCAGCCTGGGCGACAGAGCTGAGACTCCGTCTCCAAAAAAAAAAAAAAAAAGAAATCAATGAGAAAAAGACACAACGTACCAGAATCTCGGGAAACATTTAAAGCAGTGTGTAGAGGGAAATTTATAGCACTAAATGCCCACCACAGAAAGCAGGAAAGATCTGAAATCGACACCCTACCATCACAATGAAAAGAACTAGAGAAGCAACAGCAAACACATTCAAAAGCTAGCAGAAGGCAAGAAATAACTAAGATCAGAGCAGAACCGAAGAAGATAGAGACACAAAAACCCTACAAAAAAATCAATGAATCCAGGAGCTGGTTTTCTGAAGAGATCAACAAAATTGATAGAACACTAGCTAGCAAGACTAATAAAGAAGAAAAGAGAGAAGAACCAAATAGACGCAATAACACATGATAAAGGGGATATCACCACTGATCCAACAGAAATACAAACTACCATCAGAGAATACTATAAACACCTCTATGCAAATAAACTAGAAGATCTACAAGAAATGGGTCAATTCCTGGACACATAACACCCTCCCAAGGCTAAACCAGGAAGAAGCTGAATCACTGAATAGACCAATAACAGGCTCTGAAATTGAGGCAATCATTAATAGGCTACCAACCAAAAAAAGTCCAGGACCAGACGGATTCACAGCCAAATTCTACCAGAGGTACAAGGAGGAGCTGGTACCATTCCTTCTGAAACTATTCCAATCAATAGAAAAAGAGGGAATCCTCCCTAACTCATTTTATGAGGCCAGTATCATCCTGATACCAACGCCTGGCAGAGACACAACAAGAAAAGAGAATTTTAGACCAATAGCCCTGATGAACATCGATGCAAAAACCCTCCATAAAATACTGGCAAACCGAATCCAGCAGCACAACAAAAGGCTTAACCACCAAGATCAAGTTGGCTTCATCCCTGGGATGCAAGGCTGCTTCAACGTACGCAAATCAATAAACGTAATCCATCACATAAACAGAACCAAAGACAAAAAACACATGATTATCTCAACAGATGGAGAAAAGGCCTTCAACAAAATTCAACAGTCCTTCATGCTAAAAACTCTCAGTAAACTAGGTATTCATAGAACGTATCTCAAAATAATACGAGCTATTTATCACAAACCCACGGCCAGTATCATACTGAATGGGCAAAAACTGGAAGCATTCCCTTTCAAAACCGGCACAAGACAGGGCTGCCCTCTCTCACCACTCCTATTCAACACAGTGTCTCCTATTCAACATATTGTTGGAAGTTCTGGCCAGGGCAATCAGGCAGGAGAAAGAAATAAAGGGTGTCAATTAGGAAAAAAGGATGTCAAAGTGTCCCTGTTTGCAGATGACATGACTGTATATACAGAAAGCCCCACCATCTCAGCCCGAAATCTCCTTAAGCTGACAAGCAACTTCAGCAAAGTCTCAGGATACAAAATCAATGTGCAAAAATCACAAGCATTCTTATATGCCAATAAGAGACAAACAGAGAGCCAAATCATGAGTGAACTCCCATTCACAACTGCTTCAAAGAGAATAAAATACCTAGGAATCCAACTTACCAGGGATGTGAAGGACCTCTTCAAGGAGAACTACAAAGCACTGCTCAACAAAGTAAAAGAGGACACAACCAAATGGAAGAACATTCCATGCTCACGGATAGGAAGAATCAATATCGTGAAAATGGCCAAACTGCCCAAGGTGATTTATAGATTCAATGCCATCCCAGCAAGCTACCGATGACTTTCTTCACGGAATTGGGAAAAGCTACCTTAAAGTTCACATGGAACCAAAAAAGAGCGCGCATTGCCAAGACAATCCTAAGCAAAAAGAACAAAGCGGGAGGCATCATGCTACCTGACTTCAAACTACACTACAAGGCTACAGTAACCAAAACAGCATGGTACTGGTACCAAAACAGAGATATAGACCAATGGAACAGAACAGAGGCCTCAGAAAAAACACCACACATCTACAACCATCTCATCTTTGACAGACCTGACAAAAACAGGAAACGGGAAAAGGATTCCCTATTTAATAAATGGTGCCGGGAAAACTGGCTAGCCATATGTAGAAAGCTGAAACGGGATCCCTTCCTTATGCCTTATACAAAAATTAATTCAAGGTGGATTACAGACTTAAATGTTAGACCGAAAAGCATAAAAACCCTAGAAGAAAACCTAGCCAATATCATTCAGGACATAGGCATGGGCAAGGACTTCATGACTAAAACACCAAAAGCAGTGGCAACAAAAGCCAAAATAGACACATGGGGTCTAATTACACTAAAGAGTTTCTGCACAGCAAAGGAAACTACCATCAGAGTAAACAGGCAACCTACAGAATGGGAGACAATTTTTGCAATCTACCCTTCTGACAAAGGGCTAATATCCAGAATCTACAAAGAACTTAAACAAATTTACAAGAAAAAATCAAACAACCCCATCAAAAAGTGGGCAAAGGATATGAACAGACACTTTTCAAAAGAAGACATTATTGCAGCCAACAGACACGTGAAAAAGTACTCATCACCACTGGTCATCAGAGAAATGCAAAGCAAAAGCACAATGAGATAGCATCTCACACCAGTTAGAATGGCGATCATTAAAAAGTCAGGAAACGGCAGCTGCTGGCGAGGATGTGGAGAAATAGGAAGGCTTTTACACTGCTGGTGGGAGTGTAAACTAGTTCCACCATTGTGGAAGACAGTGTGGCGATTCCTCAAGGATCCAGAACGAGAAATACCACAGGACCCAGCAATCCCATCACTGGGTATACACCCAAAGGATTATATATCATGCTACTATAAAGACACACACACACACGTATGTTTATTGCAGCACTATTCACAGTAGCAAAGACTTGGAACCAACCACAATGTCCATCAGTGATAGACTGGATTAAGAAAATGTGGCACATGTATACCATGGAATACTATGCAGCCATAAAAAAAGGATGAGTTCGTGTCCATTGCAGCAACACGGATGAAGCTGGAATCCATCATTCTGAGCAAACTATGGCAAGGACAGAAAACCAAACACCGCGTGTTCTCACTCATCGGTGGGAACTGAACAATGAGAACACTTGGACACAGGGCGGGGAACATCACACCCTGGGGCCCATCACACCCCGGGGCCAGTCGTGATGTGGGGGGATGGGGGAGGGATAGCATTAGGAGAAATACCTAATGGAAATGACGAGTTAATGGGTGCAGCAAACCAACACGGCACATGTATACATATGTAACAAGCCTGCACGTTGTGCACATGTACCCCACAACTTAAAGTGTAATTGAAAGAAAAAGTCAAAAAACAAGTATGACATATTTTATTTTTGTAAAACTAGGTGGTTAGATGCTTGCAATGAACTCATTACTTTGATCCTTTTAATGCTTCACCCTGTTTTCACTGTGTCCATCTAGTTACTTGGGTCTATAAATACTGGTGAACTCATTTTATTGGAAAACAGTACCAATGAATGTAAGATGTTATCAAGATATAGTTCTTTTGTTTTGACTGATAAAACGCAGATAATGTTAATCTGTTAGCAAAGGCAGATATTTTATCAAAATATTGAAAATATGTGAATTTATAAGCCACCAATAGAATATTAGAAAAATACTATTAAAAATTTCAGTGTAAATCATCATTTATTGCAAATCATGTGTAACAAATTCTTACCAGTAAGAGCTTTCACTTCATCCTCCAATGCTTTCAGAGCCACTTTATTATCAGCTATAACACAAAGGCATAATTTGAAGCTCATAACATGTTATATCACAAGAACACTCTCCTCCTTCCTATGATTATAACACCTAGTAGCAGCACTTACGAAGTATACTGGGCATTTTATTAAGCACTTTAGTCATTTGATAAATATTTACTCAGAATATGTTACGAAGATGAAGAAACAATTATAAATATTGAAAATAAACTTACTTAGAAAATGTGAATTTGACTTTATAACCCATAAAACAGCAAATCTTATATTTGATAATGGAAAGATGGAATTCAAAAGTGGCTTTTTCCTAGGGGTCAGCTTTCTCGTCCTCAGAATTTGGAAGGCTCTTGTATTGACCATGCCGCTAGTATTCAGAATACTACATTCCCTACTTTGTTACTCTGACTGTCTTATTTAATCTTGCCATTTGCATTATGAAAAGTTCTTTTTTCCTTTTCCTTCTAATGCTACAAGTACATAAAACACAAAACTCAGAAACCAGTGATATCTAGCATGCTCACCACCGACTGGCAGGCTTTGTGTCAGATCTTCAAGTTCTTTATCTGTGAGCTTGATTCCCATGTTGTCTAGAACGGTCTTCAGGTTTTTTATATCAGCCTTCCCTAATCAGAAAGACACAGGCTGTGAGGAAAATGTAGAGACTCTAAAACAAAATCTCTAATTTTTTTTTTTCAGACGCATACACATTGGGAAGTTGAGAAAAGCTATGGATCTTTTATTTCCACAGAGTACGCATACGCATTTTCATAAACTGCGCATTAGGATTTAGGAGGATGTGCTAAAGCCCATTCATGATTATATTTTTCTACATAAAGAGAAAAAATTCGTTGAATCAATATATAAATGAAATTGACCATGGAATTAAAATTAGGATCCTTTCCTTTAAACCAATTAACTGATCAGTGGATGCAAACTTGGGTCAATCATTGACATATTTTGACCAATACATAGGATTAAAAAGTAATCTCTCAATATTATTCCTAATAATGATAATGATAGCTAACGTTTATTGAGAGCTTTTATTTTGGTACCAGGCATCATACAAAACATTTCATTTATATGTTGTCATTTAATCTCAGACAGATATCAGACAACAGTTGACTAAATTCCTTATATAGATAGCTCATCTTTTCCTTGACTTTTTTGGCATGTAATTACATCTTCCCCACTAAGTTTATAAACTCTAAGAGAGTATGGGATACATTTCTCAACAATATGGTTGATTATCTGGTTAAATAACGATAAATCTGTTTTTCAAAAATCAAATGGAATCTATGTATTAGAGAGGTTGCAGGATTCACAATGAAATTAGTAGTGAATAATGGGAAGGCCAAATGAGTGCCTTATATTCATCTATCTCCTTATTACTTTCCCTCACATTTAAGGTATTTCATACTACTCAGCACTATGTTTTTTTCCCCAACATTTTACAATAAAATGTGCCAAACATGCAGAAACTTTGAAAGAATAGCACAACGAACCATCACCACTTACATGAAATAAGAGTTAACATTTCGCCATAGTTTACTTTTTCTCTCTCATACTGTCTTTCCATATGTATGTGTGAGTGTATACATAAATATGTTTTCCTTGCCTCAACGTATTTGGACTGTAAATGGTGGACATCGTAACTTATTATCCCTAAACACTGCAGCATGCAATGAATCTTCTGAGAATAAGGATATTCTCTTATGCGACATTGTTGATAAATACACAGCACGCTCACACCTAAGAGAATTAACAATAATCCCTTAGTGTCATGTTACATCCAGTTCATATTTTAAAATATTTTTGTTAATTGTCCCCCAAACATCTATTACAGCTGTTTCTGTCAAAAGTTCACATTGCATTTAGTTATTCTCTTTGTCTCTTCAAATCTAAAAGTTAGCTGGGCGCAGTGGCTCACTGCTGTAATCCCATCAATTTGGTAGGCCGATGTGGGCAGACCACTTGAGGTCAGGAGTTCGAGACCAGCCTGGCCAACATAGTGAAACCCCGTCTCTAGTAAAAATACAAAAATTAGCTAGTCATGGTAATAAAAAAAAAGGGAATGAACCACAGCTACAATGCACCTGTCTGGATAAATTCCACAATACTGAGCTAAAAGCAAAGTATAAAAAATATATACTGTATTATTCCATTTATATAAAGTACAAAAAGCAAAACTCCACTATATATCTTTTAGGGATATGAACATAGTAAACTATAGAAAAGAAAGCAAGGAAATGGTTAGAACCATGCAATGGATGCCTTCTAGACATCCCAGAAATCATTTGCTGAATCTACTGCTGTCTTTACACTCCATCTAGTCTAAAATTTATGCTAATCCAACAATAAATAGTAGGGTGTCTAAGGTTATGTTCTTAACCTAACCAGAGAACCCAAAAGTCTGTGGAACTCTGTATATAAGAAGCATCTTCTCTCTAGAATACCGGGTTGGGGAAAAGGAAGAGTAGGGCTCTACCGTTGGTATTATTTGGCCTTTATACTCCAATATATGAACATCTGGTTTTAAAACATGAATAACAAAATTATGTCTGTCTTAACCAAATAAAGAACTTCCATACACTTTCCAAAAGGGTTGTGACAATTCACAATGAGCAATATATGTATATACTAGTTCCATATAACCTTTTTAAGTATACAGTATTACTACTCTTTTTAAAAATTTAGCCTGTGTGAACATGTGTACTCTAAACAGGAGAGCTGAGAAGTAAAGGAAGTACTCACCATCTGTTGCACTGTTTGATAAGACCTTAAATTGTTCTTCATCTAAAGGTTTCTCCAGGCTCTTCAAAGTGGATAAAAGGTCTTCAATGTCAACTTTCCCATCGCAGACACTATTAATAATATTCCATGCATCTTCTATTTCTATGTGTGTATATATACATATTAATGAGAAAGTGTCACAGTACTTACTCTATCCATATAAGCACATAGCAACCTGATTTGTGTGAAGTATATTCGCTTTGTAGGATATCCAATCATTTTTGCCTCTGAAATATCTTCTAAATGGAAAGCTCTACAAAATTTATAGGTTAAATGTTTATATGAGAAAACAATAAACAAATATTTTTAAAGTGTTCAACTCAAAAAACTAAACAACAACAAAACAGAAAAATGATCACAATTAAGATGGTGCCATAAATTATTTTTTAATTTAAAAAGTAGCCCTTGCTCTTCTTATCTACATGTTTGGAAAGAATGACAGTGCTGTTGATGAGATGTCCATAAACTGATGTTTTATTAACTTAATTTTAAGTGTTATTCAAATACTTTTAAATCTCTGTATCCACACTTTTCACTATCTTCTTTTTATGCCATCTATATTTATTTTCCTTCATCATAATTCCTAAAGAGTTCTTTATTTTATTAGTCTTTTTCAAGACCCAGTTTTTGGTTAAATGAATAATTTGTTTTTGTGCATATGTTCTATTTCAGTTACTCCTGCTTTCAAATTGATTAGTTTCTAACTACTGCTTTTTGCAGGGACTGTTTTGCTGTTGTAGTTTATTTTGCTGTTTAGCTTCGTGAGTTGAACAACTGAGATAATTTTCAGTATTTCTCATTTTCTAATAAAAGCATTTAAAGCTGTAAGATTTCCTGTAAGACTGTTTTGGTCATACTTTACATGTTTTGACATATAGTGCTTTCATTCTCATCCATTTCTAAATAATGTTTAATTTCAGACTTTATTCTTTAACCAAATAATTATTTAGTGGAGCATCTGCTTCTTTTGCTTTTTAAAAAACTGCTTTTAATCTTCAGATCAAAATGTTTTCCACATTCCTTCATAAATGATTTTAATATATTACTACATGGTGGTCAGAATACGTGATCTGAATAACTTCTGATTTTCAGAATTCATTGACATTTTTCTTTGTAACTTAAATATATCATATATTTGTGTGAATACAAAATAGGCATTAGAAAATATGTATTCAATGTTTTTGGAATATGAACTGCTATATGTTTCTTAAATCAGGCTTATTGTCATTTAAATCTCAAATTCTTTCTATCTTTATCTCTGTGTATAAATATATACATTGTTTAATCTTATCTAACTTGTCAATTTAATTTTTTCATATTAGTAAAGAGTTCTAGTATACATAATTGAGTTGATCATACTCTGGATTCATGGTGTTTTGTCATCACTCATCTTCAAAGGGCCTCTGCTTGTTTTACTATTTTTCTCCTTTAACTACTATCTCCAATTTTATTCCTTCATAAGTAGCAACTGCAGTGTATTTAATATATTTCTATTCAATCTATCTCATCTAATTACTTAGATTTATGTGTTTAGCTGAAAAAATACAATGTTGTTTGTCTAATGTGCACTCATATAAATCAGTTTACATAAAGCATTTTGAACTATAAGTTTATTCTATTTCTTCCCTTTCTTCACTGAACCATATATTACTGAAATATATCTATGGTACAACCAGTTTATTGTTTCTGATTTACTGTACGTAGAGACCACATTTTATTGAACCATTCCCTTAGTAATGGACAACTAAGTTATATTCATCTTTCCCTCTCTCAAATAATGTTGCAATGAGCATCCTTATACATGTCACTAACAAGAAACTTTCTCTGGGCTAATTACTTATGAACTGAATCACTGGGTGATGGGAATGCATGTTTTTAATTTCGCTAAGTACTGCTAGACTGCTATTCTGAGTGGCAATACTGTTTTACCTACCCACCAGCTATTCAGGAGTATTCCTAATGCTCTCTTCACATACATACGAGCCATTTGTGTTTCTCCTTTTGTATACTGCCTTCTTATATCCTTAACTCATTTTTCCAATGGGTTTTTATTTATCTATTGCTTATTTGTAGAATTTCTTTATATATATTTTAAATATTAATCTTTTGTTAGCTCTAAAAGTTACAATTATCTTCTTCCAGTCGGTTACATATCAGGTCATTTCTTTAGAGTCCTTCATTAAACAGAAATCTTTAATTTTAATATAATCAAATCTTTTTCTACCCTATGATTGTGATTTTAGAAGTCCCATTTAAGAAATCCTTTGCAACCACAAGGCACAATATTTTCTCCAATAATTTCCTCCACCAGTTTCGTAGTTTTACTTTCAGATTCACGTTAACATCTGTTTAATTTATTTGAAGATTATTTTTGTGTATGGCATAAAGTATGAATTCAATTTTATTTTCCTCCACAAAGTGTGGCAATTTCCCAAATAAGGTATTAAATAACACATCTATTCCCCCATCAATTGATGATATCTCTATCGTATGCCAAGTTCTCACATACATGAGTCTCTGCAGATACTATATTGTGATGCATTGGTCTATTAGTAACACTGCTACAAAAGCATTATAATATGTCCTTCTATCTGGTGTGGTAAGGCAACTTCCCCATCATTATTGCTTTTCAAAGAGTCTGTCTTTCAAATAAATATCAGAATTATTTTCTCAAAGTAAATACATCTACAATGTATCTAAAATTTGGTTCCCACCAAAATTTTCCCGGAATATTGATTGAAACTGCATTCAAATTAAAGACTAATTTAGAGATAATACACTTAAGACCCATTCAAAACGCCAGTCTTAATATTTCAATTCACAATTTCAATGTTTGTGTTCCAAGGTTGTTTTAATGTCTCATTGTGCTGAAATTTCAAAATAGACTTTAAAAAGCTGAGTTAAGCCCTTAGCTAAAGTTTTTGACAAAGAGCAAAGGAGTAAGCCCAAATATATAAAAAGAAATAAAGAAGAAAGATAAAAGAAAATGACACCAGAGGTGATTAAAGAAACCAAAACCAGATTACTTTCATAAGATAGATAAACCTCGGACAAAACTGATAAAGAAAAAAATGCAACTTAACAGAATCCATGAAAAGTGAGAAAGAAACACAGATAATTTTTTAAGTAATTAATGATATTATGAAAAATATGTATCCACAAATTGAAAACCTAGGGTTTTAAATATATATATTTCTATACTGTTTAAATGACAAAATACAAAAGGGCCTTAGCAGAGTTTTATTAAAAGTTAAATACATGGCCAAGCATGGTGGCTAATGCCTGTAATCCCAGCACTTTGGGAGGCAGAGGCAGGCAGATCACTTGAGGCCAGGAGTTTGAGACCAGCCTGACCAATGTGGTGAAATCCCATCTCTACTAAAAAACATAAAAAACTAGCCAGGTACACACCTGTAATCCTGGCTACTCGGGAGGCTGAGGCAGGAAAACTGCTTGAACCCGGGAGGTGGAGGTTGCAGTGAGCCAAGGTCATGCCACTGCACTCCAGCCTGGGTGAAACTCTGTCTCAAAAAAAAAAAAAAAAGTTAAACACACACACACACACACACACACGTATACACACACAACTACACATACCAATCTAGAGGCATGAAGTTTCTGTTCACATTCCATCAAATTTCATACTTACTTTGGCATTCAATAAATTCATCAGTGTTGGCCAATTCTCTGATAAAATCCTTAAAATGCACCACTTCATCTTTAAAAAGAAAAGAAGTAACAATTTAGATACTGTTGTTAAAATGGATTTGATGTTATAAAACCAGAGCTATAAAACATGAAAATAAAGTGGAGGAATGAATTATCTTGTGTTGTATCCAATATGCACATCAGATTCAAAATAAAAGTGGCCAGACATATACCTTTGAAAATAAGTTCCTTCAATACAAACTTATCAATTAAAAGACAGATAATTTCCTTGGGCATTTAAAGTTTCTTCTGACATACTCCAACTTTGTTAATTTAAGGTGAAATAATTACTCACCATTAGGATTAGTATTATCCAAAGTTTTCTGTATTTTATCATCTGTCAGATAGATTCCCATGGCATTTAAATTTTTCTGGAGACCAGAAATGGTTGTAACATCATTTTTGTGAATGTTGTTGTTGTAAAATTTATCTTCTGGGGAGAGATAATCACTTTCAGTTAGAAAGAAAGTTTCATGTTTCTCCTTTATATTTTAAAGATAGGTGGTTAAAATTTCCCAACATATGAAATTACACTTAAGAAAAATGACAATATTATTTATTTGCATTTATTTATACTCTTCTCTGTTGCCAAAATAAGTTAACTGACAAGAAATAGATACCAAAAAAATACAAATGTAAGTGAAAAAATTTGGGGAAAGGAAGACAGCAATAAAAATAAGATAAAAAAGAGCAATAGACAAAATATATTTCATAAGGTCATATACACAAATTTTGTAACAATACCACATTTGTATACACTGAACAAAGCCTTCAAAGTAAATAAAGCAAAAACTGACAAAATTAAAGGGAGGAATGAATGATTCTACAGTGAGAACTGGGGATTTTAACACCTTGCTATCAGTAACTAATTGAGCAAGTAGAATAAAAAAACAGCAAGAATTAGAAGACCAGATCAATTTAGCAAACATTGTAACCTAACTGATATTTACAGAATGCGACCTAACAAGTGCAGAATGCACATTCTTTCAGGTACACACGGAACATTCACTTAGATAGACCATAACCAGGGCTATAAATAAATCTTAATTAATTTAAGAATTTAAATCATGCAAAATGTATTCTCTGGCCAAATGTATTAAATTGGAAATCAGTCTTGGCACAGTGGCTCACACCTATAATCCCAACACTTGGGGAAGCCAAGGCAGGAGAAATGCTTGAGCCCAGGAGCTCAAGACCAGCCTGGAACACAAAATGAGACCCCATCTCTAGAGAAAAAATGTTTAAAATTAGCCAAGCGTAGTGGTGTATGCCTGTAGTCCCAGTTACTTGCAAGGCTGAGGCAAGAAGTTGCTTGAGCCCAAGAGTTGGAGGCTGCAGTAAGCCATGATCATGCCACCTGCACTCCAGCCTGAGCAACAAGCAAGACCCTTTCCCTAAAACAAATAAATAAAGTAGAAATCAATAATAATTAAGATATCTAGAAAATGTCCCAATATTTGGAAATTAAAGACTACATTTCTAAATAACCTATACTTCAAAGAAAAAATTATTAGGTAAATTAGAAAATATTTTAGTAAATGACAAAGCACAACATAACAACATTTGTGAGATGCAATGAAAGACATATTAGGGGAAAATTTGCAGTTTTAAATGTTAGAAAAGAATAAAAATCAGTTATCTAAGCGTCTATCTTAGCAAGCTAGCAAAGAAGGGTAAACGAAGCCCAAAGTAAGCAAAGACCATATGATAGTAAAAATAAAAATATAAACCGGCCGGGCGCGGTGGCTCAAGCCTGTAATCCCAGCACTTTGGGAGGCCGAGGCGGGTGGATCACGAGGTCAGGAGATCGAGACTATCCTGGCTAACATGGTGAAACCCCGTCTCTACTAAAAATACAAAAAATTAGCCGGGCACGGTGGCGGGCGCCTGTAGTCCCAGCTACTTGGGAGGCTGAGGCGGGAGAATGGCGTGAACCCGGGAGGCGGAGCTTGCAGTGAGCCGAGATCACGCCACTGCACTCCAGCCTGGGAGACACAGTGAGACTCCGTCTCAAAAAAAAAAAAAAAAAAAAAAAAAAAAAAAAAAAAAAAAAAAAAATATATAAACCAATGAAAAAGAAAAACAAAAGAGAAAAATTAACAAAAATTAACAAAATCACCATTTGTGTAAAATTATTAATAAATTTAATAACCCCCTAGCAATACTGGTTACAAACAAAAAAGAGAAAACAGAAATTACAAACATCAGGAATGAAAAATAAGACATCACACTATAGACATTAAAAGGATAATAAGGGGATATTATGAACAACTTTATGACAATAAACCTGACAAATTACATAAAATAAACAAATTTTGACAAGACACAGTTCCACTTATAGAAAGTACATTTCTTCTTTATGATACTTACAGAAAGATATATTGACAACTACAGAAAGATTTAGAACAGGGAGGCTCTAAACAGCTTTATATCCATTGAATAAATAGAGCTCAATATTTTAAATTTTCAGGAATAGACGGTGAATTCTACCAAACATTTAATGAAAACAATAATCATAATCATAATCATCAACTGATATGGTTTGGCTGTGTCCCCACCCAAATCTCACTTTGAATTGTAATAATCCTCACGTGTCAAGGGCGGGGCCCGGTGGAGATAATCAAATCATGGGGGCAGTGTCCCCATAAGTGAATAAGTCTCATGAGATCTGATGGCTTTATAAACGGGAGTTCCCCTGCACGAGCTCTCTTGCCTGCTGCCATGTAAGAGGCAACTTTGCTCCTCATTCGCCTTCCACCATGATTGTGAGGCCTCCCCAGCCACGTGGAACTGTGACTCAGTTAAACCTCTTTCTTTTATAAGTGACCCAGTCTCAGGTATTTCTTTATTAGCAGCATTAGAGCAGACTAATACACAAACTCTACCAGAAATAAAAGAGGGAGGGAAGACTTCCTAACTCATTTTATGAAGCCAGTATAACACTAACAAAAAAATCTGGAAAAGACACTAAAAAAAAACTATAGACCAATATCCCTCATAAACATATACTCAAAAATCTTTAACAAAATATTAGAAAATCAATAAGGTTAAGAGCTCTGTCATATAACATGGTGACTACAGTTAATAATAACGTAAAATATTTTTGAAAATTGCTAAAAGATTTTAAGTGTTCTCATCACAAAAATAGGTATGTGAGGTAAAACATGTTAATTAGTTCAATTTAGCCATTCCACAATTTATGTACATATTTTGAATAATGCAATACACAGTACATACAATTTGTATTTGTCCACTTAAAAATTAAACTATAGTTAATAATGTATTCACAATATTAACTATAGTTAACTATAGTTAATAATGTATTCAATGTTCTCACTACAAAGAAATGATAAACATTTGAGCTGATGGTGTGAAAGGAAAATAAATCTCGGTATCCCAAAATCACTAAGCCAAAGGGAAAAGTCAAGCTGGGAACTGTGTCAGGCAAACCTGCCTCCCATTCTATTCCTAAAGGAGATAGCAACAGAGATTAAAAAAAAGAAGCAGCAGCAGCTACATAACTCCCTCACAATTTGCCCATAAGGAAATTCCCCACTTCAAGTTGTCTTCCCCCTGCCCTTCTGGACCAAACCAATGTACATCTTACATGTATTGATTGATATTTCATGTCTCCCTAAAATGTATAAAACCAAGCTGTGCCCCAACCACCTTGGGCACATATGTCAGGACCTCTTGAGTCTGTGTCATGGGCATGCCCTTAACCTTAGCAAAAATAAACTTTCTAAATTAATTGAATCCTGTTTCTGATATTTGGGGTTCACAATGGGTTGCTAATTACACTGATTTGATTATTATACAATGTATAAATGAAATAGCACATTGTACCCCATAAATATATACAATTATATGTCAATTTAAAAATTTTTTAAAAACACTTCTAACATGTAGATTAACTTCTTGATTTATATTTATGATGAATCTTCAGCAAAATAGCAAAAGTAACCATCTTGATTTAATGTCCTAGTATTTTCTTCCCATATATGCATTGAATAACCTTAGGTGAGGACAATAAAATCAGTTAAACTGTAAGTTTAGAACAGACCTAAGGGATAATTTTGCATAGCAGCTTTACTAATGGTACATTGTTGGTTCAACAAAATGTTGGTTACACACACACACACACACACACACACAACTTAGTGGGAAACAAACAGCCAAAGGGATCAGTACTTCAGCTTTGGGGGTACTCAAATAAAGCTTTATTTGAAATTTCTAATAGTGCAACCAGAACCAATCAGAATCCATTTTTTCTAGGAAGAGTTGGTAGTATAAATGAGAGTACAAATGAGAGTATATACTTTGTTTATACTCTCATATGAATGTATACATACATATACATTCAAGGTATATGTATGCAATGACTGCCCAACTCAAACCACTTCATATTTAATCATTTACATGATATTCCACAAAAGGCAAAACTATAGGGACAAAGAATTAATCAGTAGTTGCCAGGGGCTCAGGGTAGAGGAAGAAATGGATTACCAAAAGGGCATAAGAGACTTCTAGGGGGTAAAATAGTCTATATGTTATATATAGTAAGGGTTACATTATATTATTTTTAAGAATCCAAAGAACTGTATGCCTAAAAAGGGTGAATTTTGCTATATGTACATTACACCTCAAAAAGCATGGATGTTTAAAAAATGAGATCAAGAGAGTTGTTGAAGATATGTAAGAACATAACAGATAGTGATAAAAATTCTACTGGATTTGTCAAAAGTTTTAAAAATTATTTTCTAGTAATTTCAGAAGTCAAATATGCATACTGAATAACCTCAAAGAATAATATATAATCTAGTAATTTTCTAGCACTACCAAGTAAGACTACCTAAAATTTTGAGTTTGGGTTAAGTTTAGCAATATTTGCCTTAGAATTCAAACAGAAGTTATGTAATCTACTCTTGTGTTGTTTCATATTCACATTGTATTGCTTCTTACTTACCTGTGCTTTAACTATTGAATCCTGTATTGTTTTTAACATGTAAACCACTGCTTGCCTTTCCAGATCTGGGCAATAATTACATATTAAATAAAACTTACCTGCAGGTTTAGGAATTGTCAATATATCGGAGAATTTAGTCATAAATTCTTGAATGGTAACCTTGCCACTTTCTGTAAGGCAAAGCATAATTTAATTAAATGAAAGAATTACTGTTTCAGAATTAAATAATATAGCTGAAGCTAATAGTCAAATTATAACAAAAGTTAAAAGCTTGAGAGTAAGGCTGGGCTATTTCTTCTCCCTTACCTATTGCATGCATATGATTATCAATTTCTGCTCATTCTATTTCCAAATACTTCTTGAATTTCCTGCTGCATTAACTAATACCTATGTTATTACAACAGCATCTTTAAAAACCTATGCCACCAGTCTCATCTTCTATTTATTTTCCATAGTATGTAAAGGGAAGTATTCCTCTTTAAAAAAAATTGATTATTCCTATGCATAAAACCCTTCAGTAGCTCCTACTTGCCTACAAAACTACAGAATAAATATAATACTGAGGAGGTGAGGGAGGGAAATTATAGACCAATATTACTCATACATGTGTTAAAGTATAAGTAAAATACTACTTGCAGGATTTGGCAGTACAACAGTGAAAATAAAATTCAAGATACTTTCAGAACATACATTCTCATTGACAGTGATACTGCTCTCAAGGGGGTAAAACTGGTTCTTAGGAGAAAAATATATCAGATATTACAATAGTTTGTGGCCATAGTACTTAAACAGATATATGACATATCTGTGGTGTTAAATTTTCATGGGGGGTGGGGGATAATTAGGAACTAAAATGTCTATAAAGGCTTCTTAGGGGAGCGAGGAAATAAAGGTTAGAAACACTGCTTTAGTATGACAATAGACACCTAAATTTAATCTATCCACATAGTCTCCAAAAATCCATGCAAATTAACAAGTAAGGCAAGTAAAATAACCTATAGTCCATGCCTACAGTGTAACTAAGAGGCAGAATATTAAACATTTGTATTTGCATATAAGTCAGGAAATAAAAATCCAGGACCAGCGCAGTCAGCTTCAGAGCCTAAGCCAAAGAGGAAACTCAGGCCAGACATGGTGGCTCATGCCTGTAATCCCAGCACTTTGGGAGGCTGAGGTGGGCAGATCACTTAAGGTCAGGAGTTCCAAACCAGCCAGGCCAACATGGTGAAACCTCATCTCTACTGAAAATACAAAAATTAGCCAGGTGTGGTGGCAGGAACCTGTAATCCCAGCTACTCGGGAGGCTGAGGCAGAAGAATTGCTTGCACCTTCAAGGTGGAGGTTGCAGTGAGCCGAGAATGTGCCACTGCACTCCAGCCTGGGTGACAGAGCAAGAATCTATCTAAAAAAAAAAAAAAAAAAAAAAAAAAAAAAAAAACGAGGAAACTCAAGTGACAATTTCATAGAAGAAAGAATAAAGAAATGTCTTTGTAATACAGAACATGGATAATATCAATGAGAGTTCACCTCTAAGAAGAGAGTCCCCTTACTGAGTAGGGAAATACTGAGAACAAGTCAGAGAGCTGATGGATGAAAGCCTTAACCTCTGGGGAGATAAAAAAAAGAAGCTTGGAAATACAGGAGGCCAAAGATAGCAGTCTTGAGATGGTATATGAGGGAAGCAGAAAATTAGTGTTAGAACCTGGGTACAGGACAGATTCTGAAAGTGAATAGTATTTCATAAAGCTTGGTAGAAAAATCGCACTAGTTCACCAGTAATGGATCCAAACCAAGAAGAAATCCCTGATTTACCTGAAAAAGAGTTCAGGAAGTTAGTTATTAAGCTAATCAGGGAGGGACCAGAGAAAGGCAAAGCCCAATGCAAGGAAATCCAAAATATGATACAAGAAGTGAAGGGAGAAATAGTCAACGAAATAGCTTAAAGAAAAAAAACATCAAAAATTCAGGAAATTTTGGACACCCTTTTAGAAATGCAAAATGTTCTGGAAAGTCTCAGTAATAGAACTGAACAAGTAGAAGAAAGAAATTCAGAGTTCGAAGATAAGGTCTTCTAATTAACTCAATCCAACAAAGACAAAAAAAAAATTATGAAGAAAGCCTCCAAGAAGTCTGTGATTATGTTAAACAACCAAATCTAAGAATAATCAGTGTACCTGAGGAAGAAGAGACTTCTAAAAGCCTGGAAAACATACTTGGGGGAATAATCGAGGAAAACTTCCCTGGCCTTGCTAGAGGCCTAGATATCCAAATACAAGAAGCACAAAGAACAACTGGGAAATTCATAGCAAAACAATCTTCACCTAGGTACATTGTCATCAGGTTATCCAAAGTTAAGACGAAGGAAAGACTCTCAAGAGCTGTGAGACAGAAGCACCAGGTAACCTGTAAATGAAAACCTATCAAATGAACAGCAGATTTCTCAGCAGAAACCCTACAAGGTAGAAGGGATTAGGGCTCTATCTTCAGCCTCCTCAAACAAAACAATTATCAGCCAAGAATTTTATATCCAGTAAAACCAAGCATCATATATGAAGGAAAGATACAGTCTTTTTCAGACAAATGAATGCTAAGAGAATTTGCCATTACCACTACAAAAACTGCTAAAAGGAGCTCTAAATCTTGAAACAAATCCTGGAAACACATCAAAACAGAATGTCTTTGAGCACAAATTACACAGGACCTATGAAACAAAAATATGAGAAAAGCAAAAACAAAAAACAAAAAAACCAAAGTACACAGACAACAAAGAACATGATGAATGCAACTGTTCCTCACATTTCAATACTAACATTGAATGTCAAAGGCCTAAATGCTCCACTTAAAAGATACAGAACCGCAGAATGGGTAAGAACTCACCAATGAACCATCTGCTGCCTTCAGAAGACTCACCTAGCACATAAGGACTCAAATAAACTTAAAGTAAAGGGGTGGAAAAAGGCATTTCATGCAAATGGACACCAAAAGTGAGCAGAGGTAGCTATTCTTATATCAGACAAAGCAAACTTTAAAGCAACAGCAGTTAAAAGAGACAAAGAAGGACATTACATAATGGTAAAGGCCTTGTCCAACAGGAAAATATCACAATTCTACACATATATGTAGAATACAAAACAATTACTAATAGACCTAAGAAATAAGGTAGAGAGCAACACAATAACAGTGGGGGACTTCAATACTCCACTGACAACACTAGACAGTTCATCAAGACAAAAAGTCAACAAAGAAACAATGGACTTAAACTATACCTTGGAACAAATGGATTTAACAGATGTATGCAGAACATTTCATCCAACAACTGCAGAAGACATGTTCTATTCACAGCGCATGGAACTTTCTCCAAGATAGACAATATGATAGGCCATAAAGCGAGCTTCAATAAATTTAAGAAAATTGAAATTAAATCAAGCACTCTCTCTCACCACAATGGAATAAAACTGGAAATCAACTCCAAAAGGGACCTTCAAAACCATGCAAATACATGAAAATTTAAATAACCTGCTCCTGAATGAACCTTGGGTCAAAAATGAAATCAAGATGGAAATTTTAAAATTCTTTGAACTGAATGACCATAATGACACAACTTATCAAAACCACTGGGATACAGCAAAGGCAGTGCTAAGAGGAAAGTTCATAGCCTTAAATGCCTACATCAAAAAGACTGAAAGAGCACAAACTGACACTCTAAGGTCACACCTCAAGGAACTAGAGAAGCAAGAACAAACCAAACCCAAACCCAGCAGAAGAAAGGAAATAACCAAGATCAGACCAGAGCTAAATGAAATGGAAACAAAAAAAATATAAAAGATAAATGAAACAAAAAGCTGATTCTTTAAAAAGAGAAATAAAATTGATAAACCACTGGTGAGATTAACCAAAACAAAAAGAGAGAAAATCCAAATAACACCACTAAGAAACAAAACAGGAGATATTACAACTGACACCACTGAAATACAAAAGATCATTCAAGGCTACTATGAACACCCTTGTGCACATAAATCAGAAAACCTAGAAGACATGGATAAATTCCTGGAAAAATACAAATCTCCTAGCTTAAATCAGGAATAATTAGGTATCCTGAACAGAACAATAACGAGCAGCAAGATTGAAATGGTAATTAAAAATTACCAACAAAAAAAAGTCCAGGACCAGAGGGATTCACAGCAGTAGACATTCAAAGAAGAATTGATACCAATCCTTTTGACACTATTCCACAAGACAGAGAAAGAAGGAACCCTCCCTAATTCATTCTATGAAGCCAGTATCACTCTAATACCAAAACCAAGACAGGACATAACTGAAAAAGAAAGCTACAAACTGATATCCTCGATCAACATAGATGCTAAAATCCTTAACAAAATACTAGCTAACAGAATCCAACAACATATCAAAAAGATAATCCACCATGATTAAGTGGGTTTCATACCACGGATGCAGGGATAGTTTAACATACACAAGTCAATAAATGTGATACACCACATAAACAGAATTAAAAACAAAAATAACATGACCATGCAGAAAAAGCATTTGACAAATCTAGCATCTCTTTATGATTAAAACCCTCAGCAAAATAGGCATATGAGGGACATACCTTATTGTAATAAAGCCGTCTATGACAAACCCACAGCCAACATAATACTGAATGGCAAAAAGTTGAAAGCATTCCCTCTGAGAACTGGAACAAGACAAGGATGCCCACTCTCACCACTCCTCTTCAACATAGTACTGGAAGTCCTAGCCAGAGTAATAAGACAAGAGAAAGAAAGGCATCCAAACTGGTAAAGAGGAAGTCAAACTGTCACTATTTGCAGATGATATGATTATTTACCTCAAAAACCCTAAGGACTCCCCCTGAAGGCTCCTAGAACTGATAAAATAATTCAACAAAGTATCCAGACACAAGATTACTGCACACAAATCAGTGACCAAGTGGAGAATCAAATCAAGAACTCAACCCCTTTTACAATAGCTGCAAAAAAAAAAAAAAAACCTTAGGAATATACTGAACCAAGGAGTCAAAAGACCTACTTTTAGATTTTAAGGAATCTCCATGTTGTTTTCCATAGTGGTTTTATTAGTTTACACTCCCACCAGCAGCATAAAAGTGTTCCCTTTTCACCACATCCATGCCGACATCTATTATTTTTTAATTTTTTAATTATGGCCATTCTTGTAGGAGTAAGGTGGTATCTTATTGTGGTTTTAATTTGCATTTCCCTGACAAATAGTGATGTTGTGCATTTTCTTCATATGTTTGTTGGCCATGTATTTCTTCTTTGGAGAACTGTCTATTCATGTCCTTTGCCCACTTTTTGATGGTTTTGTTTTTTTCTAGCTGACTTGAGTTCTTTGTAGATTCTTGATATTAGTCCTTTGTCAGATGTAGAGTTTGTGAATATTTTCTCTCATTCTGTGGGTTGTCTGCTGATTATTTCTTATGCTTTGCAGAAACTTTTTAGTTTTAGTTTAAATAGAAACATCTATTTATTTTTGTTTTGGTTGCATTTGCTTTTGGGTTCTTGGTCATGAACTCTTTGCCTAAGCCAATGTCTACAAGAGTTTTTCTAATGTTATATTCTATAATTTTTATGGTTTCAAATCTTAGATTTAAGTCTTTGATCCATCTTGAGCTGATTTTGTATAAGATGAGTGATGAGGATACAGTTTCATCTTTCTACAAGTGATTTGCCAATTATCCCCACACCATTTGTTGAATAGGGTGTCCTTTCTCTACTTCATGTTTTTGTTTGTTTTGTCAAAGATCAGTTGGCTGTATTTGGCTTTAATTCTGGGTTCCCTATTCTGTCCCATTGGTCTACATGCCTATTTTTATACCTGTACCATGCTGTTTTGATAACTGTTGCCTTGCAGTATAGTTTGAAGTCAGGTAATGTGATGCTCCAGATTTGTTCTTTTTGTTTAGTCTTTCTTTGGCCATGCAGGCTATTTTTTAGTTCCATATGAATTTCAGGACATTTTTCTAGTTATGTGAAGAATGATCATGGTACTTTGATGGGAATTGCATTGAATCTGTAGATTGCTTTTGGCAGTATTGTAATTTTCACAACACTAATTCCACACATCCATGACCATCTGTGTCACTGATGATCTCTTTTAGCAGTGTTTTGTAGTTTTCCTTGTAGAGGTCTTTCACCTCCTTAGTTCAGTATATTCCTAAGTATTTATTATTATTTTTTTTTTGTAGCTGTTATGAAGAGGATTGAGTTCTTGATTTGATTCTCAGCTTGGTCATTGTTGGTGTATAGCAGTGCTACTAATTTGTATACACTGATTTTGTATCCTGAAACTTTACTGAATTCGTTTATCAGATATAGGAGCATTCTGGATGAAGCTTGATGGTTTTCAGGGTATATGATCATATCATCAATGAAAAGTGACAGCTTGCCTTTCTCTTTACTGATTTGGATGCCATTTATTTCTTTCTCTTGTCTGATTGCTCTGGATCACACCAGACAGCAATTTCTGTGATATTTGACAAAGTTTTGATATTTGTAAACACAAATAAACAATAATCACAAGAAAATAAGGAACACACTTATCACACCCAAAAGGATTTTATATCATTTTTGTCATATTTGTTTTGCTATTGTCTAAGAAATTGAGTAATTTTTAAAGTAAAAAATCCAAAAGACAAGGAAAGAGAAAAGGAAATATGGAACAGGTGGCTGAAATAGAAAGTACTAGTAAAATGGTAGATTTAAACCCAAATACTTTAGTAATCTACAAGTGTAAGTTAACTACATGGTTTAATTAAAAGACATATTACTAATTAATTAATGGGAGTGAAAGAATAAATCGTCCCTGCCAAAGAATTTCAAATAATTTTAAAATGTAGAAGGAATGAGGGAAGTAGAAAATCAACATTAGAACAACACAGTAATAATTGCTACAGACTAGCAATTCATCTGCCGATGAATGCTAAAATTAGTGGGAGAAACTTAGAGGAGAAACAGAATACTTGCACAGTCTCAAAGTATCTCCTCCAAAATATTTATTAATTACTATGGTTATTTTAACACATGTCCACAAATTCTTTGATACTCCTCCCTCTAGAAGAATAGCTTAATTTTCTTCTCCTTGAGCATGGGGCTAAACTTTGTGACTTGCATCTAACAAAAACTGTGAAAAAGGGAAACACAGTGACTTTATGACAAAAAAATATAGCAGACACCACTTCAAGTGATCAAGGTTAATATCATCAGTAACAAATCATGTTAATATAATATATTATATGTTGCAATTAAAAGGGCACTTTACCTTTGGGGTATTCTTCCCAAAAGCCCATAACCCCAGGCTAGTCATGAGATAAACTCAAACTGAGGTTTTATACAAAATATCTGACCAATACTCTTCCAAAGTATCATGTCACTAAATAGAAGGAAAGGCTGAGAAACTGTCATAGACTAGAGAAGGCTAACAAGACATGACAACTAAATGTAACATGGTATCCCAGACTAGATCCTGAGACACTAAAGCACATTAGTGAAAATTAGTGAAATCCAAATATAGTCTGTAGTTCAATGAATAGTACTGTCCCAATATTAATATCTTTGTTTTAATAAATGTTACATGGTTATGTATGATGCTAACATTAGGGGAAGCTGGGTAGGGTACACAGGAACTCTGTACTATCTTTAAAACTCTTGTGTAAATGTAAACATTTCAAATAAAACAATTTTTAAGACACTAACAGGCTGGCAAAGCCATGTACTATTCATGAGATATATCTAAAATATAAGGATACAGAAAGAATGAAAGTAAAATGACAAAAAAGATACGCTATCCCTAAAAGAAAAAATAGCCAATGTTGCTATACTAATATCAAGGTAGATGTTAAGATAAAAGGCATCATTAAAAACAAATATGAATACTTTATAACGAAATGTTCTATTAATTTGGATGATAGATCAGGTTTTTTGAGACAGGGTCTCACTTTGTCACCCAGGCTGGAATGAAGTGGTACAAATACAGCTTACTGCAGCCTAAACCTCCTGGGCTCAAGAATTCTTGCCTCAACCTCCCAAGTAGTTGAGACTACAGGCTCATGCTATCACACCAAGCTAATTTATTTATTTATTTTTTATTTTTGAGATGGATTCTCACTCTGTCGCCCAGTCTGGAATGCACTGGTGCGATCTCAGTTCACTGCAAGCTCCGCCTCCCAGGTTCATACCATTCTCCTGCCTCAGCCTCCCAAGTAGCTGGGACTACAGGCGCCTGTCACCACGCCTGGCTAATTTTTTGTTTTTTTAGTAGAGGCAGGGTTTCATTGTGTTACCCAGGATGGTCTTGATCTCCTGACCTCGTGATCCACCCGCTTCGGCCTCCCAAAGTGCTGGGATTACAGGTGTGAGCCACTGCACCCGGCCCACACCTAGCTAATTTTTGTACTTTTTGTAAAGACAGGGTTTCACCATCTTGCCCAGGCTGGTCTCAAACTCCTGAGCTCAAGTGATCCGCCTGCCTCAGCCTTCCAAAGTGCTGGGATTACAGGCATGAATCACAATGCCCAGCCTTAATTGTAAGTCAGCATATTAACAACATGGGCTAAAAACTATAGACAGCAAACACTGACAGAATTAAAAGGAGAAGTAGACAAATACATAATCATTGTATAAAATTGTAGAAGATTTTAGAACAACTGTTTCAGTAACTATTGAACAAAGAAATAAAACATCAGTAAGAATATAAAAAAATTTGAATTTGACAATAAATCTGATCTAATATATAGAACACTCCTACCCAACCCAACTGCAGACTATATATTCTTCTCAATCACAAAAAATATTTACCAAAATTATCACAGTCAATAAATCAACTCTCAACAAACTTCAAAAGACTAAAATCAGAGTACGTTCATTGACCACAATGCAATTAAACTAGAAATTAATGATGTAATGATTATAAAACCTCAAATTTTTGGAAATTAAGAAACATACTTCTACAATCATGAGTTGAAGAAGAAATGACAACAGAAATCAGAAAAATTTTGACCTGAACAATAATTAAAATACTATACATCAAAATTTGTAGGATGTAATTAAATGAATGTTTTGAGGAAATTTTGCTGTGAGGTATGTATTACAAACAAAAAAAAAATCCTTAAAATAATTGAGCTAAATATTCATCACTAGAAATCGGGATATATTCACCCTAGAGAAGTTGACTGAAAAAAGGAAAAAAAAGAGTTAAAGAAAAAAAAAAAAACAAACAAACAAAGAAAAAATA
Organism: Theropithecus gelada; assembly: GCF_003255815.1. Lineage (NCBI taxonomy): Eukaryota > Metazoa > Chordata > Mammalia > Primates > Cercopithecidae > Theropithecus > Theropithecus gelada. The sequence goes on along the minus strand of NC_037684.1, from coordinate 35,738,024 downwards.
GATGTTAGGATATAGTGGGAAGGAGATAAAAAAGGGGTTGGTTAATGGGTATAAAATACAGTTAGAAGGAATAAGATCTGGTGTTCAGTAGCACAATACAGTGACTATAGTTAATAATTTACATTTCAAAATAACTAAAAGAGTGAAATTGGAATGTTTCTAATACAAAGAACTGATAATGCTTGAGGTGACAGATAACCCAACTATCCTGATTTGATCATTATATATTGTATATTTGTATCAAAATGTCACACATACCCCATAAATGTGTATAATAATTATGTATCCATAAAAATTAGAAATAAAAGAATTGTAATAAGTTAGCATATAGTAATCACTTATCAGCCTTTTGGCTAAGATCAAGTGTAGACATTACAGTAAAGATAAAAGCAAAAAATAATAAAGAGGAAATAAATTTTTTTTTTTTTTTTTTTTTTTTTTTTTTTGAGACGGAGTCTCGCTCTGTAGCCCAGGCTAGAGTGCAGTGGCCGGATCTCAGCTCACTGCAAGCTCCGCCTCCCGGGTTCACGCCATTCTCCGGCCTCAGCCTCCCGAGTAGCTGGGACTACAGGCGCCCGCCACCTCGCCCGGCTAGTTTTTTGTATTTCTTAGTAGAGACGGGGTTTCACCATGTTAGCCAGGATGGTCTCGATCTCCTGACCTCGTGATCCACCCGTCTCGGCCTCCCAAAGTGCTGGGATTACAGGCTTGAGCCACCGCGCCCGGAAATAAATTTTTAAAAGGGTCAATCAAGATAAAGGTTGAATTTTTTACAAGATTAATAAGATTCAAAACTCTGTGAAGTTCAATCGAGGGTAAAAAAAAGAAGCTACAATCCACTAATTTTGAGAATTAAAATGAGGATAGCATTACAGCTATGTCAGATGTCAAAAAGAGAACAACTTTATTCAATACATTTGAAAAGGCAGATCTAATGAACAAATTCCTCTAAAAGCACAGCTTGCCAAAACTAACAAGAAAATAAAATACCTTGTTAATCCTATTCATTTAAAGACATTAAATAAATAATCCAAAGCCTTTCACAAAAAGAACTCTTGGCCAACATGGCTTCATGAATTCTACTCAACATTCAAGGAAGAAAAAAGTCTCTTCTAAAAAACATAAAAAAAAAATACTCCCCAACTCATTTTAAGAACCCATCATGGATAATATTCAGCTATACCTGTCATTAAAATAGTAAATTTATTTTTTATATTTATAGATATCTGCTGCCCTGAGCCACCACTATGTGTAACACTCCACGGTATCCCTGGATATCACCATAATTCACCTTCCAAAAACCAAAAGGGCCTCCAGGACCCCGTTTTACTCTACATGTGGCATTCTGATTGACCACTGCCCATGTCAGTCAGTTCACAAAATAATCTCACCCTCTAGGTACCATCAGTGGACTCACACAGGGATAAGATGAGCTCTGACTTCCCCATTCGTTTGGCTCAATGAAGCTCAGGGTTGGCACACCTGTAGGCACAGTACCAGTGTCCAGCAGTCATCCCACTTCAGCTTCCACTGGATACCCTCCATCCCTGTGTGTCCTACCCATAGACCTTCCACCCCTCTGGTAGAGGATGGTCCTTATAAGATAGATGCATTGAAACTACTAACCATGTTCAGGTACATGTCTTAACATTACAGTAAGTATAGCATTAGCTGTATGAAGGTCCTTGTCCATCAATAACGTCTTGAGGTCAGAGACATCAATTAGATCATTCTGGAGAATTTGGGTAGCAGCTAAGAGTATCTGTGTAGCTGCAGAAAGAGAGCAAAAGCAAACGTTTCAACAGCAGAAACAGAGCATATGTTATTAGTTATCACTTAATAGACTCAGGTTGCATAAAATATGAAGATCTGATTCTAGAATTTTACATGGAACAATTTGTATAGTTTTAAAAACTAGAGTGTATTATAATAGCTAACAGTCACAGGGCACTTACTAAGTGCTAGCCGCTGTTCCAAGCAATTTCACTTTACCAAATTACAAATGTCCTTATAATAATCCCAAGATAGGCATTTTCATCCCTGTTTTTCAGATGAAAACACTGAGGTTAGCAAAATTAAGTGACTTACCAAATAATATATTGGTAGTAAGTGGCAGGGACAGGATTTAAGTACAGACCCTATAGTTCCAAAGCCCATCCTCTTAACCACTGTGCCTTTCAAGTAGAAACATATAGGTAGTCAACCTTTATCCCTTGAGCCACATATTACTTCATATGTGGCCCTGAAATCATTGCAAAGCATTACAAATAATCTTTAAATCAAAATTATCTTTCATTATTTAACTTAAAGTTATGTTACCTTAAAATGATTAAACTGATAAATAACCTATAAGCATAATTTTGTTCTAAGAAATTAACTGGATATTAATATTGTGAAAAATAACTACTTCAGTCCTTTGTTGACATGGGTAGCTGCTTCTTCCACTTCTTAGTCAATCTGGCCCCAGTTGAGAATATTGTATAAATAAAATAACTTAAAGGTGAAATAGAAGGTATAGCTGGTTGGATGTAAGAGCACAAACCATGCTCCAATGTGATCCAACAATAATACTACCTTCCATTTATAAGGCAACTACCACATGATAAGCACTATGTTAGAGACTTAACATTTAATACCTGGCCAAATAATCAAAGAAGATAAAGGTAAAATATGGATATTGGGAAGCATTCAAAGACTCAAAAATTACATATCCCATGTTGTTTTACTCTGAAACCTAATGCAAAATGTGCTTCAGCAAAATAAAGGAGTAAATCATGACAGGGATTCAGGAAACATGTGAGCCATAGAATACTACTAAAAAGAAATTCTGGGATGACAGCTGTTTAGTGGGTGTAGGGGAGAAACAATTCAAATCAGAGCATCTAAAGTACATAAAACTGTGTTTGAGTATTTTGAAAATGTCAATATTCAAACATTTTTTATTATGATTTCAAAAATCATAGCCAATGTTTGACTAACATTTCAAACATGATTGTGCCAGAAATGTTCAAAGTCCAAGAAGTGAAATTACCTATGCAACATCATACAACCGGTCAGTAGGAAAAAAAAATTCAAGTACCTAAAATATGACTACAATGTTGTTTTTCATATGCACACACCACCAATTTGCAACCCTTTTTTTAAAGCTTTTAAACATTGTTTTTATTTCTAAACAATCTCAAACTCTCAGAAAAGTTGCAAGTACAGTACAAAAATTTTTTGTCTGAAACATGGGAAAAAGTAATAGGTCTATAGGAAAATACATACGTTTTTTTAAAAGATAATTGTTAACTCCAGGAGAAAGAGGAGGCAAGAGATTGCACATGCAAAGAGGCATGGAGGTAATGAGATGACTACTGACTCATCAATGAGCTATTTTGAACAGTCATAATACTACTAATTAAACACTGACTACTGATTTAACCAAAAACTGTGATAGAATTACATTTTTACACACTTGACTCTATAACTTTGTAATACAGAGGCATGGTCTCAATTCTTACATCTATAGAAGAATTATTAGCCTATTATCCTTTTGAGCATTAAGGTTCTCTTCTTTAAAAAAAGGAATTAACACTGTGAAGATTGGATCCTAAAGAAGCTAGCACTCAAAATGGACCCAACTACGTACACCATTTGAATGAAAAGGATTCCAATGCCTGGATATAAAAGCAAAATGTGTTTCAAATTCCATTGATATTCTAAAGAAGAAAAGGATAATAAGAAAACTTACATTATTTTTCCAGTAGCACTCAGACAGTAATTACTATGGTAACCTATGCCATATAACAAAGTTATTGGCCAATTGTGTTCTAATTGTGAACCTACCCAATTTTTCAAAATGTAATATATAGGAGGCATAAAATTCAATTTATAGCACTGAATTTTCGAAAAGGAAATCTATTGATTTAATAAAAATGTGATATATTTACATTTTGCATCTCTTGACTTTGTAACTTTTTAATCAGTAGCTACTACAGGGAAATGGTTTTGCTTAATTCTTACAACTATCATATGATATAGGCATTATTATCCTTATTTTGAGGAAAAGAAAACTGAGAGTAAGAGAATATATCTAATTTTTCAGGGCCAGTAATTACTATAGTAATCCACATTATATAATAAGGTGATTTATCCATTAAGTTCTTATGATAGTAAACCTATACAACTTTTTAAAATGTGAAATATTTAAGGCGAAAAGTTCAATTTACATCAGTGAACTTAGAGACTTTGGAGACCAAACCACTCATGTGGAAAATGATCTAAAATCCAAAGAAGTGAAATTACCTAACAAAATCCAGGTACCTAAAATTTGACTACAATGTTATTTTCTGTATACGCATCACCAATTGGCAACCCTTTAAAAAAAATTCTTTAACTTTTTTATTTTTAAACAATCTCAAACCCTCAGAAAAGTTGCAAGTACAGTACAAAATTTTATCTGAAATATCTGAATGTAAATAGCCAACAAAATGCCCCCTCACCATTAACTATGTTATTGTGTATTTTCTCCAACGAGAACATTCTCCTACATAATAAAAATACAATCATCAAAATTAGGAAATTATTACATTGATACAATAATGTCATCTAATTCTCAAACCCATTCACATTCTGCTAATTGTCCTGGTAATATCATTTTTAGCAAAATGATACATATTTTGTGAATGCTATAAAGAAGGCACCAGGATTAACTTTTTTATAAATGAACATTCAATTGAAATAACCTCATTTATTTAAAAGGCCATCCTTTCCTTGCTCCACTGCAGTGGTACCTTTGTTGTAAAGGAGATGGGCATATTATGTGTAGATCTCTTTCTGGACTCTGTATTCTACTCTATTGGTTTCTGTGTCAATACCACACTGTCTTAATTACAGTAACTTTGTTATAAATCTTGATGTAAAGCAACGTGAGTTTTACAACTTTGTCTTCTTGAACTTTGCCCTGGCTATTTTGGTCCTTTGCATTTATTCTCATATTTAAAATCAGATTGTCAGTTTCTATAAAATTATGCTAGACTTTTGATTGGGATTGCATTGAATATATAGCTCAAATTGGTGATAACCGAAAGCATATTGAAACTACAAAACATAATGTATCTCTCCATTTATTTAGGTTTTTCTTTAAATTTTGTCAAATTGTTTTGTAGTTTTCTGTTTAAAAATTATAAACTTGTTTCACTAGTTACTCCTAAATAATTACTTTTTTGTACCATTGCAAATCATATCTTTATTTTCATTTTATAATTGTTTGTGGCAAACTACAGAAATACAATTTTTGAACATAGAATTATAATTTTAAATTGATCATGTATCAAGCAGCTCTGGTAAATTTGCTCATTAACTGAAATACAATAATATAATAACCAGTGTATAGTTTCATGTTTTTCTGCCTATTAATTATATTGCCAATGAATAATGGAAGTTCCATTTCTTCTCTTTTAATTCTTATCTTCCTTATTCTGTTTTGCCTGTGGTACTGGCTAGGACTTTCATACACTGTTGAACAGAAGTGATGATACTAGACATTCTTGTCTCATTCCCAATCTCCGTGGGCAAGAATTTAAAATTTTCCTTTAAACATGATTGTTGTAGGTTTCTGTAAGTACCCCTTAATATGAAAGGGTGTTGAATTTGATCAAATATGTTTTCTACATCTGTTAAGATAATTTTTTTCCTCCTTTATTTTGTAATATGGAGAATTACACTTTAATTTTTGTTAATTAATACCAATACTGCCCTCCTAAAAATAACTCAACTTGCGATATATGTTTCCTTTTTATATATCACTAGATTTCATTTGATCCTATTTTATTAAAGCTTTTCCCATTTGTGGTCATGATGGGGACCGAATTATAATTTGGTCCTCATGTAAGGTTTTTATATGAAGATTACATAGGCCTCATAAAACGAGGTTGGAAATATTCTTCCTGCTTCTAAACTCTGAAGGAGTTTATGTAAGAATGGTACTATATCCTTTTTAAATTTTTTTTTTTTTTGAGACGGAGTCTCACTCTGTCATCCAGGCTGGAGTGCAGTGGCGCGATCTCGGCTCACTGCAAGCTCCGCCTCCCGGGTTCACGCCATTCTCCTGCCTCAGCCTCCCGAGTAGCTGGGACTACAGGCGCCCGCCACCTCACCCGGCTAGTTTTTTTTTTTTTTTTTTTTTTTAGTAGAGACGGGGTTTCACTGGGTTAGCCAGGATGGTCTCGATCTCCTGACCTCGTGATCTGCCCTTCTCGGCCTCCCAAAGTGCTGGGATTACAGGCTTGAGCCACCGCGCCCAGCCCTTTTTAAATTTTAAAATAACTTACTAATGAAGCCATCTGAACCTGGTGTTACTCTTCAGATTTTCTAATTATTCTTCAGCTACTTTTGGTAAGTTGAGTTTTTCAAGGAATTTGTTCTTTTCATAAAAATTTTCAAATGCATTGGTATAAAAGTATAATTAGTATCTTTTTATGTCTGTGTACTCCATAGTTATGTCCCTTTTTTCATTCCTGATATTGGTAACATTTCTTTTATGTAGACCTCTTGGTAGTGAACTTTCTGTTTTTTCTTAAAATATTATTTCATTTTTAAAAGATATTTTAATACAGAATACGATGTTCACAGCCTTTAAAAAAGTTTAGTTTTTAATGTTATTCCATTGTCGATGGCATTCATCAGAGATGGACCACAGCATTCTGAAAGACAGGTGCATTTCACCAGCACTGTAACTCCTGAACAGTAATAACCAATAAACTATCGACTCATGAACTAAGCTAGGCTCCTCCAATGATAATTTTATAACAATTTTATGTAAAGAAAGCTACAAATATTTATTATTATTATTATCATCATCATCATTATTTAGAGATGGGATCTCGTTCTGTCACCCAGGCTGGAGTGCAGCAGCGTGATCACAGCTCACAGCAACCTTGAACTCCTGGGCTCAAGCGATCCTCCTGTCTTATCTTCCTGAGTAGCTGGGACTACAGTCATGTGCCACCACACCTGGCTTATTTTTAAATTTTTTTTAGGGACAGGGTCTTGCCATGTTGCCCAGGCTGGTCTCAAACTCCTGGCCTCAAACGATCCTCCCCCCATGGCCTCCCAAAGTACTGGGATTTATAGGCATAAGCCACCACACCCAGCCATCAATAACTTTTTTGCTCCTTAGAAAATAATGTATAACTTTTCACTGGTGGCTTTTAGGATTTTCTCTTTGTAGTTGGTTTTCAGCCATTTTACGCTCATGTTCTTAAATATGGTTTTCTTTGTGTTTATCCTATGGCCCCACGAATCCTGACAGGCTTGGTTACTGCCCATTGCCCTTAAACAGTTGTGGTGATTGCTTATGTTGCTTATTTTTTACCAGATTTTATAGTTATTCTATAAAATACAAGCTACTTCATCATATACAGATAGAACCAGGTGAACCAGCTTTACAGATAATTCTAGTTACCCTGCTCTGGTTAAAAATTACTGTTTAGGTTATTACTTTAAACAAAGCTATAGCAATCAAAAACTGATATAAGGATAGAATAAATATAAAAGGAATAGAATTGAGAGTCCAGAAATAAACCCATACATTTATGATCAATTGATTTTCTCTAAGGGTACCAAAATCACTCAGTGCAGAAAGAACAATGTTTTCAACAACTGATGCTAGGACAAGTGAATATCTGGACTAAAAAAGGTAAGAATGGACTGTCATCTCACACCACATACAAAAATTAACTCTAATTTATTAAGGATTCAAATAAAAGAGCTAAAACTAGAAGAAAACTTTGGTGTAAACCTTCAGGAGTTTGGATTATCTTTATGACATCAAAAGAAGCAACAAAAGAAAGTATAAATTGAACTTTACCAAATTCAAAATCATTTATTCTTCAAAGGACATCAGGAAAGAAAAAAGACAACTAACAAAATGTGAAAAAATATTTGCAATTATCTATCTGATAAAGGTCTAATATCCAGAACATATAAATAACTCTCACAACTCAACAATAAAAAGCCTGATTTTAAAATGGATAAAGGATTTGAATACACGTCTCCAGAAAATCATTGAGGAGAAAGTATATATCCCAGAACAGGTTTCTAATGCAGACAAAAGCGCTCTATTCTGGAAAATAATGACACAAAGGACATTTATTAGTAGAGAAGAGAAGCAAGCACCAGGATTTAAGAAGGGTAAGCTAGCTTTAATATTTTGTGCAAATGCAGTTAGGTTTAAAATCAGGACTGCCCTGATCCATAAAGCTGCTAACCCTCAAGCCTTGAAGGGAAAAAATACACACCTGCTCCCATCTTTTGATTGTATAACAAGAAGGTTTGGAAAACCAGAATGCTTTTTCTAGATTGGTTCCATCAATGCTTTGTCCCTGAAGCAAGGATGAGACTGCCTTTTAAAGTTCTTTTGATATTGGACAATGCCTCTGGCCACCCAAAACTCTATGAATTCAACACCAAAGGCATTGAAGTGGTCCACTTGGCTCCAAATATGATATTAGCCTCTACATTAGGGGGTCATAAGAACCTTTAAAGACTCATTACACATGGTACTCTATGGAAAGAATTGTCAACACTGTGGAAGAAAATCCTGACAGAGAGAATATGAAAGGCTTCAGTAGGATGCCACATCAAGCCCCAAACACTACTGGAGAAAGCTGTGTCCAGATGTTGTGCATGACTGCACAGGATTTATAACAGAGCTAAACAAGATCATGAGAGAGATTGTGGAAATGGTGAGAAAAAAAAATGGCAAAGGGTAAAAGGTTTCAAGATGTGGCTATTGGGAGAAATTCAAGAGAATATACACCACACCAGAAGAATTAACTGAAGATGATTTGATAGAGATGAATACTCTCAAACCAGTGCCAGATGACAAGGAAGAAGACATAGAAGAAGCAATGCAAGGAAACAAATTGACAATCTGGTAGAAGGGTTCCAATTATTCAAGACTGCTTTGACTTATTTTATGATATGGACCCTTCTATGATGTGGACACTGAAACTAAAGCAAACAGTGAAAGACTGGTATCAGACAGAAACATTTTTAGAGAAATGAAAAGCCAATAACGTCAGACAAGAAATTATGATGTATTTCCATAAAGTTAAACCAAGTGTCCTTGCCTCTTCTGCCTCCTCTTCTACCTCCTCCACCTCTTCCATCTCTCCCACTCCTGAGATAACAAACCCAACTCCTCTTCCTCCTCTTCCTACTCAACTTGAAGATGATGAGGATGAGGATGATGATCCACTTACATTTAATGAACAGTCAAGATATTCTATCTCATTTTATTAATAATATTTTCTTTTCTCTAGTTGCATTATTGTAAGAAACAGTATTTTATATATATATATACACATATGCCATAAAGATACATGTTAATCATTTATGTTATTGATAAAGCTTCCAGTCAACAGTAGACTCTTAGTAATTAAGTTTCAGGGGAGTCTGAAATTATACATGAATTTTTGACTGTGCAGCCACTCATTTTCCAGCCAGTCTCTTGAAGCAAAAGTATCCACTTACCTTTGGACTTTTGGAAATGTGGACTTTCTTTCATTTTCATTAAGCAATCTTTTTTTTATTATTATTATACTTTAAGTTCTAGGGTACATGTGCACAAGGTGCAGGTTTGTTACATATGTATACATGTGCCATGTTGGTGTGCTGCACCCATTAACTCATCATTTACATTAGGTATATCTCCTAATGCTATCCCTCCCCCCTCCCCGCTCCCCACAATAGGACCTGGCGTGTGATGTTCCCCTTCCTGTGTCCAAATGATCTCATTGTTCAATTCCCACCTATGAGTGAGAACATGTGGTATTGGGTTTTCTGTTCTTGCGATAGTTTGCTGAGAATGATGGTTTCCAGCTGCATCCATGTCCCTACAAAGGACACGAACTCATCCTTTTTTATGGCTGCATAGTATTCCATGGGGGTATATGTGCCACATTTTCTTAATCCAGTCTGTCCTCCATATTATCTAGAAGGTGCCCCTAACCCCCACATTGTTCAAGAGTCAATATAAATGAACTTTGAAAACATATACTATCAGCATGGATATAGCTGGAGGCCATTATCCTAAGTGCATTAACACAGAAACAGAAAACCAAATACTGCATGCTCTTACTTACAAGTGTGAGCTAAATATTGGGTACTCGTGAACAGAAAGATGGCAACAATTGAAAGTGGGGACTACTAGAGGAGGGGAGAGGGAGGAGGGGAAAAGGTTGTAAAACTAACTATTGCATACTATCCTCAGTACCTGGGTGATGGGATCATTCATATCCCAAACCTTAGCACCACACAATATACCCAGATAACAAGCCTGCACGTGTACCCCCTGAATCTAAAATAAAAGTTAAAAAAAAAGAGAAAGAAAGCACATGCTACGTAAAAGAAGTTAGACACAAAAAAATACAATATGATTACATTTATATGAAATGTTCAAAAGAGGCAAATTCATACAGACAGAAAGTAGATTCATGGTCGTCAGTAGTTAGAGAGAGATGGAAATGGAGAATAATTGCTCACAGGTACAGAGTTTCTTTTGCGGTCAAGAAAATGTTTTGGAATTAGAAAGTGATGGTTGCACAACTTTCTGAATATACTAAAAATCACTGAACAGTACACTTTAAAAGGGTGAAATTTATGGTATATGAATTATGTCTAAATTTTAAAAACTACATCTAATTAAAAATACTATAAGGCATCCAATTTTAGAGATATTAAAATGTAAAAAATGTGATACAAAGAAATTTGTTTCATCAAAGCATTTAGAAATACGCCATTGATAAGGGTGTCTGCATTCATGAAGAGTTCTTTGGTAGGTGTTCTCTGCAGACTTGGGGGTTAGGAAAATATGTTGATGTTGAAATGGTCTCCCTAATTTCAGAAAGAATAAGACGAACCTCAGGGACAGAGGCCAAGCAGAAGTCTTTAAATAGCAAGGACAAAATGATGTGGTTAGGCAACATAGATAGTGTGGTATTAAGAATAATACAGGGATTGACACTGCAGGGATTTAGAAGGACTGATTAACTGAAGTTAGGATTTCTATAACTGAAATAGATGGGCAGTCCAGTTGTGTACATCTGAAAACTCCAGCGGCACGACTTAAGATTTCACAAAAACTGGTGGTCCCTCATCCAATTCCATACATGATTTAATTCATAGATCCAGAAGTCATTGAAGAAAAACCTAACTACCTTTGAGAAAGGACCTTGCACATATTAATCTTTTTAACCTTGCCTTGTTTTCCCCCTCATTATATCTTTGCCCAATTTTCTCCACTTATTTTTATATTATTATTCATACTATACATCATAAGTGGCTTGAAATCCTTTTTAAAACTAGAGAGACTGAAAACTAAAAACTTGAAATCCAGATAGTCATTTTTAAATGTCATTTTTAAATATTTATTTTCTAGCCATTCTCTTGAACAAGAAGTATTCACTTACCTTTGGACTTTTGGAAATGTGGACTTTCTTTCATTTTAATTAAGAAATCTTTTAAATCCACCTCCATATTATCTGAAAGATCAAAGTCAAAAATGCTGACATTAAAAACCTGATACTGAGTTGGCACATGAAATAAAGACCGATTTACCATAGTTAGCTAAAATTTCACTCTAGCTCAAATGATTGAAACTATTTCAATAGAACTTTTAACACTTTTTAAAACCACCCAGTGAACAGTTAATAATATTACTAGCAAACAATAGCTAACATTTTTTAGCTCCTTATATATACTAGGCACCCTTTTATGGTGTTTTATATATATTAAATCATGTAATCTTCATAATAATTCTATGATGTGGGTACTCTTTGCATGCCTATTTTTGAAAGATGAAAGCAAATGGAAACTAAATAATTTGTCCAGGTCACAAAGTCAGGAAGTGTTAGAGGTTGTGTTTGAATTTATGCAGTCTAAGGCCAGAGGAGACAATGTTATTAGATAGAATACACACATACATGCACATGTACACGTACACACACACACACACATGCACACACACACACACAGTCACACGTGAAGTAACGTGCAATAATGTGACACAGCAGACAATCTAGGGCTGTAATTATATTAAAGAGACTTTGAGTTTAAACAAAATGGCAGACCTGGGTAGTGCAGAAACCATCCCACTACAAATCCCTAGAGACACTCTATAACATGTAACATTCCATGAATGTGTGACTGAGTCATATGAAGGAAATAACAAAGAGTTAACTGGGAACTGAGATCCAGAATGCTAAGCATTGAGTACTAACACTAAAACTATCTTTGGGATAGAGATGAGACCCAAAAATGGCTAGGTGCTTGATTTAAATGCTCATACAGAGTCATTAAAAAAAAGATTCGAGCCCACATAAATAAGAGTAGGAACTTAGATATCAAATAAAACTGAAATGCTTAAAGGGTTTCAATCCTGGTTTTTTAAAAAAGAGATTAAAATATTATATTTATTGACTCAAATAAACAAGGATGCCTAAATCTTCCCAATTCAGAGAGACAGGGGAAAAAACAATCTCTTGTGATAAACTGAAGGCCCAGTATGCATCTCATGTGGGTGTGAAGTCTAAATTTATACCAGTCTGATGGTGTGAGAAAACTGAGGTCAAAACATAAAAATTGACCTAGGTGAATAACAATCTGGGGAACCTTGCAAAATCAATAACTAAACTGTACTGGAGAGGTATTCTTAAACCTAGGACTCACAGGATTCCCAAAGACACAAATTGGTTAAGATAAGCCGAAAATAAAAGTTCACCAAAAACCAACAGAACTCAGCAGCTTCTAGAAGTATTACCAAATGATTTGACTTCCTAAAAGTAAATGTGTATAGGAAAGGAGATCAAGTACGTATTACATGCAGTCAAAGACAGAAAACAAAGGTAAATGTGGACTATTTGAAAACAATCACTAAAACTAAATAACTTATTTTTAAATGTAGTGAGCCCTCAGATATTTTATTTGGTTAAAAATCAAAATGGAGCAAGTACTGTAAAAAAACAAATGAAAGTGGATCTCCTCTGAAAAAGACTGCATATCAAAATAAGCTGCTATTGTCATGTTTTTATTTTATTATACAATTTATGGTATTTTTCCACCCATGCTTGTAAGTAATGAAAGGTAATTTTCTAAATAAGCACGTATAGTATCCATATGAGTATGAATAGATATGTTCAATAAATATTTAAATTAGTAGAGTGGTTTGGCTCCAATTTGTATCAACCTAAGCCTCCAACAGAAAAATGACTCCCATTAGTATATTATCCTTATAGGTATACTCTAAGACTATTTTTCATAAGTAGAAAAAAAAATGAAAAGAATCTCAGGCCAAAAAAATGCTCACCACTGACGTTACAACAGTTAAGGGCTCCATTGAAGTCCTCCTCAGTTAAATTAACATTCAAACATTTCAAGGCATGCTCCAAATCAGGTACACCAATCTTGCCATTATCAACATGTGACAAGATGTTAGCAACTTCTTTAATCTCTACAAAGATAAATGTATACAAGCTATTATGGTGTAAAAAACATTCAAAATAATTTGTCCAAAATTTACCATAGGTAAACCTCAGATTAAATATTTATCTGAACCAAAATGTCTCCAAAGGAAACACAATATTTTCTATTTGTAACTGAGGGCCCACTTCCCTCAAGCAGCACTTGAAACGAAAAAACTTTACGACAAAGAGAATAATACGATGGGCTACTGACATGTATTATAATAAGACTTTATCTTCATTCATTCATCCATTAGAAACTGAATGAGCTACATGCCTCCCTGTACATGTAGATCTAAAGATTTCTACCACTTGATGATGTAAACAAAGGCTAAAATTTGAGATTGAAGCTCTTGATCCCCAGGGCCTCAGATAGTTCACACTGTGCTTTTGTGTGAATTGGGAAAAGGCACCTCCTCTCTATGCATTAGTTACAAAAAAAGGGTACCTCTCAGTAGGCAACTGCAATCCAGCACAGAGGTTCAAGGCTTGGAGTATGAACTGCATTTCAGCCTCCATTTATGCTCTCTCAACAGGCACCTTTGTGCAAAGCACAACCCGTATAACCACATGGGGCAGTCCTGTTGATCTCACACCAATTTAAAATATAAAGCATAATCATTATGTGGTTTTTAATTTTTCTGTTTTTTGTTTGTTTGTTTGTTTTTGAGATGGAGTCTCACTCTGTCACCCAGGCTGGAGTGCAGTGGTGCTATCTCAGCTCACTGCAAACTCTGCTTCCTGGTTCACACCATTCTCCTGACTCAGCCTCCTGAGTAGCTGGGATTACAGGCGCATGCCACCATACATGGCTAATTTTTTTAATATTTTTAGTAGAGATGGGGTTTCGCCATGTTGGCCAGACTGGTCTCAAACTCCTGAGCTCAAGTGATCCACCAGCCTCAGCCTCCCAAAGTGCTGAGATTACAAGCGTGAGACACCACACCCAGCCTAGTTTTTTTTTTTTTTTTTTTAAATTTATTTATTATTATTATATTTTAACTTGTAGGGTACATGTGCATAACGTGCAGGTTTGTTACATATGTATACTTGTGCCATGTTGGTGTGCTGCACCCATCAACTCATCATTTACATCAGGTATAACTCCCAATGCAATCCCTCCCCCCTCCCCCCTCCCCATGATAGGCCCCGGTGTGTGATGTTCACCTTCCTGAGTCCAAGTGATCTCATTGTTCAGTTCCCACCTATGAGTGAGAACATGCGGTGTTTGGTTTTCTGTTCTTGTGATAGTTTGCTAAGAATGATGGTTTCCAGCTGCATCCATGTCCCTAAAAAGGACACAAACTCATCCTTTTTTATGGCTGCATAGTATTCCATGGTGTATATGTGCCACATTTTCTTAATCCAGTCTGTCACTGATGGACATTTGGGCTGATTCCAAGTCTTTGCTATTGTGAATAGTGCTGCAATAAACATACGTGTGCATGTGTCTTTATAGCAGCATAATTTATAATCCTTTGGGTATATCCCCAGTAATGGGATGGCTGGGTCATATGGTACATCTAGTTCTAGATCCTTGAGGAATCGCCATACTGTTTTCCATAATGGTTGAACTAGTTTACAATCCCATCAACAGTGTAAAAGTGTTCCTATTTCTCCACATCCTCTCCAGCACTTGTTGTTTCCTGACTTTTTAATGATCGCCATTCTAACTGGTGTGAGATGGTATCTCATTGTGGTTTTGATTTGCATTTCTCTGATGGCCAGTGATGATGAGCATTTTTTCATGTGTCTGTTGGCTGTATGAATGTCTTCTTTTGAGAAATGTCTGTTCATATCCTTTGCCCACTTTTTGATGGGGTTGTTTTTTTCTTGTAAATTTGTTTGAGTTCTTTGTAGGTTCTGGAT
>NC_037684.1:35658631-35717685 GCF_003255815.1 Theropithecus gelada | reverse complement strand
CTTGAGCAGGCAGTCTGTCCCTTCTCAGATCTCAACCTCCGTGTTGGGAGATCCACTGCTCTCTTCAAAGCTGTCAGACAGACTCGTTTGCATCTGCAGAGGTTTCTGCTGCTTTTTTGTTGTTGTTGTTGTTGTTGTGTAGCTGTGCCCTGTCCCCAGGGGTGGAGTCTACAGAGACAGGCAGGTTTCCTTGAGCTCCCTAGTTTTTCATCTGTACCATTTCTCAATCCTTTTTTCCCTCAACCCCCAAATGAAGTTGTCTATGTTTCCATATGCTGAACATTGTTGCATATCACCAGGAGAGCTATGCCTTCATGGAGATCACTTGGAAAGAACATCACAATATCATCTGAGACCTACATTCATTCTACTAACAGTTATTTTACAACTTCTAAGATCAACAATAAAATATTCAGTCAGTCCCTCGTATCAAAGAGTTTCAAGTAAATTCCTTGATGAAGGAGACTAAATCTGTCATATCTATAAACAAAATTATAATATATCATATAGTAAGTGATATGAGAAAAATACACAAAATTATGGAAGCACTGAGAAGGTTTACCTAACCTAGATTTAATAAGTGCTGAACTCTGGGAAGGAAGTCTTAGGGCATGAGAAATGACATTTGAGCTGAATTTGGGGGGGAATTGTCAGTTTGTCTGTCAGGGAATGTATCCAAAGGAAACAGTATATGCAAATAAATGCAAAAACAAATAGAGCCAATTTAAATTATGCTAAGTAGTATGACTACAGAATAAATACAAACACAGAAGTGATAAAGGGTGCGTCTGAAGAGATAAGAAGACAGATCTACTCAGTCATTCGTTCAATAAATATTCATGATTATGAGTTAATAACAAAAGATTTGGAACAACAGCATAGTAAATATTACGTAAGTATCAGGAGTTAATATCAATTATCTTTAAGAGTTTAATAAGAGCCAGGACTGTGCTAGGTCCTGGAGATACGATGGTAAGCAAAGTGGAGACATATTCTTTGGCCCAATGATACCAGGCAAGTGGGAGGAAGAGATATCAATCAAATAATCAAAAACAAAAATGGATATTTATAATATGAAATAAGTGCTATGAAATGGACAGAATTTAATAAGAGCATATAACAAAGGAAACAAAAAGATCTGACCTATACTGACCACTGATGATAGGCTTTTCTATAATTGACTCATGGAGTCAAAAGAGATTATTCTCCAGGTTTAAGACTTAATGTTGTTTTCCCTTTTTGGTTTCGGACTTACTTGGGACCAATTATCCCTTTCTTCTCACTCATTTCTCCCTCCTGGAGTGGATATGTCTATCCTATGCCTGTGTTTTGGAAGCATGCAACTTGCTAATTTCACAGGCTTACAGCTGGAGGAGAATTTGCCTCAAGATGAATTGTGCCTTGAGTCTCACCCATCTGACAAAGATGAGACTCTGGAATTTGGACTTTTGAGTTGACACAGAAACAAGTTAAGACTTTTGGGGCTACCAAGATGGAATGAATGTATTTTGCACATGAAAAGGGCATGAATTTTGAGGGCCAGGGGTGGAATGCTATGGCTTGATTGTGTCCCCCAAAGTTTATGTGCCGAAAACTTAATCCCCAATGCAACAGTGTTGACAAGTCGGGCCTAATAAGAGGTGATTAAGTCACAAAGGCTCTGCCCTCATGAATAGATTAATATCAGTGATTCAGTTACTGCAAGAATGGGCTTATTATAAAAGTAAGTTCAGTCTCCTCTTGCTCTCTTGCTCTCTCAAACTTTCTTGCCCTTCTGCCTTCTGCCATAGTATGACACAGCAATAAGGCCCTCACTAGATGTGGGCCTCTTGACCTTGGATTTCCCAGCCTCTAGAATTGTAAGAAATGAATCTTTCTCTCTCTCTCAATCTCTTTTTTTTTTTTTTTTTTACAAATTATCCAGTCTGTGGTATTCTGTTACAGCAACACAAAACGGATTACAACAGTAGGCAAAGAGGATCAGGGAAGAATATTCCAGGGAATAGAATATGCAAAAGTCTTGTGGTGGGAGGAAAGGGGAGTATCTAAGGAACTAAAGTAAAGTCAATTTAGTTGAAGTACAGAAAGCAAGGATAATGGTACAAAATAACACTAGAAAGATAGGGCATGGAGGATTTTAATTTTTATCCTAATAACAACAGGAAATGTTAAAAGAGTTATAAATAGGGGGAGGTAACATGCTTGTGGAAAAATCTGGCTGAAGTGGGCAGGAAAGATTAGAAATACATTGATACTTGGCAATTATTCTATAAAATACCTCTTATTATTGAAAATGTTCTCATATACAAAGTTCTTACTCACCGTTTACCTTTGGTAATTTTAGATTTGAAGCCTCTTTCCTAAAATCTGCAAATTTAGAAAGAGACATTACACAATGAGGAATGGCATCCTGATCTTACCCTGTTTGAAAGGAAACCAATGGATAGATTGAACACTTCTTTTCCCACTAACATTTATCATTGATAACCATTCCCTTCTTCTCAAAAGTTGTTCCCTGGCTCCCAAAATATCCATTCTCTCCTCATTCTTTGCTTACTTCTTAGGCTCCTTCATGGTTATCTTCCACCAACTCCTTAAATGTGGCAGTTTCTAATGTTACAGATGCTTCCTTTCTCCCTAAGGGGACAAGTTAATCCCCTGCCCATCTATTCAATAAAATCCTTAATTATTAGTCTAAATTGTCCTTCTTGATCTCTTACCTACCTATCTACTATCTAGTCCTAGAATTTTTCCTAAGAACAAGTTATAGTTATACCCATTCACTCTACATACTTCCCACACAGATGCAAGTTGGTATAAAGATCTGAGGAACAAACGATAGAAATAAAATCTGTCCATTTGCATAGAAGGACTCTATTGTATTAAAGAACAGTTTAGAATGACTCACAACTAGCCCAGGTATTACCTTGAAACAAACAGAGGTTAGAATACACATAAATTATATTTGCCTTAATTTGTGTTTTTATTTGTTTTAAGCAGGATAAACAAAACAACTAACCTATAAAAAGTACTTTTAAAATAGTAGGTTTGGGCAATTTTACATGATAGCTCCCAAGATTTCTGAACTATTAATATTTTTGGCCAGATAATTATTGGGGGGACAAGGGTATTATCCTGTAAATTATAGGATGTTTAGCAGCAACCCTTGCCTCTATTCACTAGATGCCAATAGTCCTCTCACATCAGTTGTGATAACCAACACTGTCTCTAGATATTGCCAAATATTCCCTGGTGTGAAGAGGGGGGCAATGGGGGATTTGATTATACTTTTTATTTTGTATTTATTTATTTATTTATTTGAGATGGAGTCTTGCTCTGTTGCCCAGACTGAAGTGCAGGGACGCTATCTTGCCTCACTACAACCTCAGCCTCCCGGGTTCAAGCATTCTTGTGCCTCATCCTCCCAAGTAGCTGTAACTACAGGCACGGGCCACCATGCCAGGCTAATTTTTGTATTTTTTTAGTAGAGACAGGATTTCACCATGTTGGTCAGATTGCTCTCAAACTCCTGACCTCAGGTGATCTGCCCGCCTCGGCCTCCCAAAGTGCTAGGATTATAGGTATGAGCCACTGCCCCCAGCCTGATTACATTTTTTAGCTGAAGCTAAATTTAAAGGCAGGAAATGGCTTTCTAAATATGGGGTAAAATCCATCTCAGTACATTCAAGCTGAGGGTATATAGATGGATCAGGTAAATCTTTGTAAATAAAGTAAACAACAACTCAACACTTACAATTGGCTATAGAAATAAACATTAGTTTTTCAACAATACCTTGTACTTTTCAAAGGGCCTTTCATCCAAAAACAGAAAGCTACAAAACCATTAAGACTTCTCTAAAACACATGAAAGGAAAAGGATTAACTTTGAAACAAAATTATTCTTCAAAGCCATGCAACAAATATATAAATACTCTGAGACCAATTTTACAACCCAGGTCATCAGATCACCCAGGAATTTGATACTGTAATGACTAAATCTCTGTGGGCACATATAACGTATAGACCTGAATATGGTCTACAGTAAAGTGTCCAACAAGTTTATGTTGTGATTTAGGGACCAAGTATTAAGACTTAAATAATACTTGGTAAAATAGTTTGAAATCCTTGGATAAAAATTTAGAAGAACAGTAATACCAAACATTTGGACTAGAAAGCCCATGGCTGACCTCCCTAAATTAAAAAACAACAACAACAAACAAAAAAACAACTAAAAACTAAATAAAATTCAGAAGAAATTTTTTATACAAGCTGCTGGTTATCTGTCAAATCAACTCACCTTCAACAGAGGAGTCATCCATTACTTCTTGAAGTATGTCATCAGTAAAAGAAAGCCTATCAGTGTTTTCAAGTACATCTGGATTTTTGTCTTTGTCAAACTGACAATTTTCTTTCATGGAGTCCAATGTATTGATAGTCTCATTCAATGCTACAAACAGAGAATATATATACAACATGTAATTCAGTCCATGGATCTAAATCTTTTGAGCATAACAATAAAATTGATGGCCTCTTTGAGATCTACACTGTCAAATAAGGCAGTCACCAGCCACATGTGGCCATTTAAATATTTAGAGTGGTCCATCCTCTACTCTTATAATTTTCTATAACCCTACTTCAATAGTTTTCTCCACTCCAATAGCTTTCTATTTGTAGCTCTAACAGCTAAAAATAATCCTTTTCTTTATTCTTAAAATTGATTTGTTAAATGTCTGGGTTTGAGGTGAGCTATTCTGCTACAGACAAAAGTATGCTAAAGTTTCCCTAGTTATTCTGTTGATAAGTGCACCATTTCAGTAAAGTCCCCCTATTCCTCATAACTCCACCTAAATGCCAATTTTTCTCTTTCCTTCCCTGCATCCCTTGTTTCTGTCAGCTAACTTCACCCATTTTAGAGAATCCTCATAGCCTCTTAAGTTTAGCACAGTAACAAACATTTGGACTAAGAAGACCATGGCTGACCTCCCTTGATTTAAAAAATGTTAACAGTTCACATTTCCAAAGTATATTTCTAAAAAGGCATCTCTCAGGATTTTGTTCTATGATATAGTCAATTGTCATTGGTAAGAAGTTTCAAAAACAGGTCAGTGAAGAACAGTTGAAGGGATATTTGAGTCCAGAGAGAAGATTCATTTAGTGGGAAGGAAAGAGAATATGTGAGTTATTTTGACATTTCTGGAAGGCAATAAATGGGAGGAAGAGTCCAAATGTTAAATATGGTTCCAGGAAATTTCCACCAAATATGTGGAATAATTTTCTAGTTCTATAGCTGTCAAAAATTATAGAATGAGCTACTTCAAAAAGTCATAAGGACTTCCAAGAGTGAAATGAGTGAATGTACGTTACCTGGCCTATCCCTGCAACCAACTAATTTTGATTTTGATTTTTAAATAGTAAATACAAAAGTTGAGGGAATTCTGTCTCTAATAAACTAGGGAACTATCAAACCCTCTATTACAGTCCTCATTCTCTGACAAAAATAAAATACAACTAGATATAAACAACAAATTTAAGGCAACAATGACATTTAAATTGCTTTGAAATTTGGCCGGGTGTGGTGGCTCATGCCTATAATCCCAGCACTTTGGGAGGTCAGGAGTTTGAGACTAGCCTGACCAACATGGTGAAACACCGTCTCTACTAAAAATACAAAAATTAGCCAGGCACGGTGGTGTGCACCTGTAATCCCATTTACTCAGGAGGCTGAGGCAGGAGAATCCCTTGAAACCGGGAGGTGGAGGTTGCAGTGAGCCAAGATTGCGTCACTGCATTCCAGCCAAGGAGACAGAATGAGACTCCATCTCAATAAATAAATTAAATAAATTGCCTTGAAATTTAAAGTTTCCTCCTAAATAACTCTTAGATCAAGGATAAAATCAAAATGTAACTGGAAATATTTATAAAATAACTATAATAATAGCCTAACAAGTCAAAGACTGTTAGATACACCAAAGTTTCACTAAAATGAAAATCGACTGCCTTAAACATGTTTATTACCCAGTAAGAAAAAAAAATAAAGTAAATAAATAATTTAAATAAGAAATTAGAAAAACTATTAAATGAGCATAAGGGAACAATATAAAGGACTTACTAAAGATAAAGCCAGAAATTAATTTTTAAACTATAAATAGAAACACTAAAGATAAACCCAAGAGCTAGTACTTTAAAAATAGAGATAATAGAACATTCAGTAGCAAACAAAGAAGAAAGTTATATATATACATATATATATTTAAGAATGAGAAAATAACCATATATACAAAAAAATGAGAAGAATTAGAAGTGCACAGGGCTGTCCTAATAGTCTAAGCCATTTTAAATCTCAATAAAATTTAAAATTTCCTAGAAGAATCAAATTACCAAACTGACAAAATGAAACAAAAGATGGCAAAAAGTAATCCACCAAAAACAAAGCCAAAAAATCAAAAATAAACTAGAAAAAAACCTGAAATGGGTAAGACAAAGTATTAATGCTCCTATCAGAATTTTTAATAAATAATACCCGCTGTTGATAAAGGTGTGAATTTCCACAAACCTTTAGGAGGGTAATTAGGCAGTAGCTTGTTAACATTTTACATCTAAAAATACTTTGGCCCAGCAACTCCACTTCTAAGGAATTTGCCCTACAGAAAAATTGGTGTGTAACGTGCACAAAGATATATGTACAAGGATACTCACCAAATGTTTGTAATAGTAAAAAATAGCAATAACCCAAATATTTATTAAAAGTATTGTGGACAAAATTATAGTTCATTCCTCTAATAGAACATTATGCAGTCTTTTAAAAGAATGAGGTAGCTTTACATAATATAGTGGAACACAGAATTATATCTAAGATATACTGTCATATATTGCATTCAAGTTGTGCAATATTATGGACAGATGTAAAGAAGAAAGCCTAAAAGGATATTTATGAAACCTTCACATGGATATTTCTGGAGGGTAACATTAATGTTACAAGAGACTTGCACTTTATACTTCTTACATTCCTGGTCATTTGAGATTTTTACAACATTAAAAAGAACCATTCATTCATATATAACGGTGTCTTATTTTAACTATTGGAAAAGATCATAATCTTGTTATTTGTCCAATCTCCAATCACAAATGTACAATTCTTAAATTTCAAAATAAAATGCAGGAAGTTCCCCATAACTGAAAGTGTTCAAGTACACATGAAGCAAACATTTGGCATAGATACTATAAAGAAGATTTAAACACCAAATTTAGTGTTTTACTAGATGAACTTTGAATAAGTTCTGTATCGTTGCCTTCTAACAGTTTTACCATAAAGCTCTTACCAATATAATTGGAAAATTTCTGGGTGTCCCTCAAAGCCCTCATACAGTCTTTAATGTTCACCATGTTATCTTCTGCAAGGAAAAGAGAGAGATGACAAACAAGAACCCCTGGACAAAGTAATGCTTAAAGGCTAGTATCAAAATCAGCATATGGCTTATATATTTCTTGAACATTTTATTTACAAGGTACTTCTAGATTCAATTTCATACATTAAGCCTCACAATAACCCTACAATGTTGTAGGTATACTAGTTCTGATTCTACCTATAATGGGAACTGAAGTACAAACAAAGCCCCAGTAACTCTGACCAGTAATTCCATCAAAGGTGGCAAAGCTAGAATTTCTATTCACAGAACTTGAATTTCTAAGATGTTCTTCATTCACTAAATCAAGATAGCAACGAGGACAAAGGATTCTAACAAGCCCACTTCCACAAAATCTAGACCTGCTTGTATAAAAGTATTCTCATAACTGCAAAAGAGGAAATTAAGAGGAAAGGCTCCGTTTCCAAGATTACATTTATAGTAAGATAAGCAAATACCTATAGACCTTGCACATCTTTACTCATTAAAAAAAAAAAAAAAAAAAAAAACCTGAAAGTAATATTTAAAATGCTTACCAGAAACAAAATCTGATTGAAGAATTTTCTCTACCTCTTCTTTAGGTGACTTAATCCCAATATTTCTTAGAAAGTCTTCCAAGTTCTCCTCAGCTATCATGTCACCTTCAAGCAAATCAGCAGCTAAGACAACTTCCTGTAACTCTATAAATAGAAAAAAAGTTAATTGATAAAAAGCAGTAGCCATCACTCAAGACATTTGTTAGTGGAAATCCATAGTTTATTATTATATCCTGAACTGAGGAATAAGAAATCTCAGAGAGAAATTTATCCCTTATAGCATTCTATGGCCAGCAGCCCAATGTACAAAGAGTTCTCTTGATCTATCACATTTCTCTGGTGCGTTTATAAAATTTTCCACAACCAAAATCACTCATATAGCTGAACTTTTCATGGCAATTATACAAAGTAATTATTTTGTTGTGGACCTCTAATGGTAGCAAATAAAATTATTTAGATATAGGAGAAATAACTTTCAGAATTATGAAAAATGTAAAATATGGGACAAGATTTACAAGGGCTCATTCAGTTTTTATTTTCAATTCCACCAGGACTCAATTGTACCCTAGCATCTGGAATGTTGCTTTATTTCCAGCACTGGTTAAGTCAGACCAACATTCAAATTCTGGCTCCAGGATTTGTAACCTGGAACTGTGCAACTGTGAGCAAATTATTACTACCTAACATCTCTTTCATCTAAAATGGGATAATACTAATATCTACCTCACAAGGTTGATGTGGAGAGTAAATATAATAACGTATAAAAAGTACTTAAGACAGCATTAGACATATAATAATGCCTCAATAAATGTCATATTTATAGAATAAAATTAGTTTTATTATTATTATTAAAGTCAACAGAAACTAGCTGCAAATAGTATTCACAGTTTAAGCCTTACGTCCTGCCTCACTTTCTGTTCCTCTAACATCACTGGGAGGCAACTACAGATGGCAATCTGAGCTTTGCTGACACCCAAAAAACCTGTATCAGCTCTGCTTTCTTGCCTTAGCACTTGATTTCCTTTAAAAACAGTTTCTTTGCACAACCACCTTGAGTAGAGTCTGCTCATGCTCCCACGTTCCACATACTGTAGGACCAGGAAGCAGAATAGCACTTTCCTTTCTTTCTGCTGCTGCTGTCAGGCCATTTTAATTCTACCTTCAATCAAACCTTATCCCTCTCCCTTGAGGCTCAGGCCTGTTATTCAACTATGTCACTCTCCTGACAACAGTACTGATTACTGTCTGATCACTCCTTCACATTCTCTGAGGATTTTGGCACTTTGATCATCATCCTCCTTCTACCTCTCATCCCAATATCATCCAATGACAATAAGGATGAGCCTGGCCTCAGAGCACTTTGACCTCTTAAGTTCAAAAGGCCTTTATTTCCTTTCCAAAGTCATCCACACCAACGGCTACCCTTAATCCTTATCATTTCCTGGAACTGTCTATTCCACCTCTAAAATCTTAAATTACAAGGTCAGACACTGACCATATTCCCTTAAAATTACATGTGTAGATACAGAAAGAAGGCATAGAACCTCAAACTATGCCTATTCTCTTGGCTCCTCCAAGTTCTTTAACAAATAGTCTAGACAGAGTAAACCAGCTTTATCAGTTAGTAATGAAGGATACATTCTGAAAGCCAAGTTCCTATATGCCAGTCAATGTTTCATCAAAACCAAGTTTCATCTGTGTATAAACATATCAATGCCAACATGTTAACCAGAAATTAGGTGAACACACAGCATTAAAAACAAAAACAAAAATAAGTCCTTTCAATAAAAGTAAACCTAATCATTATAAATAATTCAGTACTTACCTTCTAACCTGGCAGCATCACGCATATTCCTTACTACTTGTGCAAATTCTTCAAATTGTACTTTGTCACCTTCTGAGAAAAAACACTTTTAATAGACCAACCTCATTAAGCAAAAGTCAGATCCAACAAAGCAACCTATAAAAATGTAAACCATTTGACGCACTCATAAGAATCATATTTCCTTTTCATATTTTTGAGTAACCAAAGGATTGATTTTATGGGATTAATAAATACTAAGACTACAGAAGTCAGGCTGATGGCTGGGCAAGGTGGCTCATGCCTGTAATCCCAGCATTTTGGAAGGCTGAGGTGGGTGGATCACAAGGTCAGGAGCTCAAGACCATCCTGACCAATATGGTGAAACCCCATCTCTACTAAAAAATACAAAAATTAGCTGAGTGTGGTGGCGTGTGCCTGTAGTTCCAGCTACTTGGGAGGCTGAGGCAGCAGAATTGTTTGAACCGAGGAGGTGGAGGTTGCTGTGAGCCAAGATCTCACCACTGCACTCCAGCCTGGGTGACAGAGCAAGACGCCATCTCAAAAAAAAAAAAAAAAAAAAGTCAGGCTGAGTTCTCAATTTCAATCAATGGAAACAATATAATCCATATTCCCAAAAGATAAACCAAGATATACTCTAGACAAAATTAAGAGACACACCTCAGTCTTAGTTTTGTCTTTCAATTGTTTAAAGATAAAAATTCTATACCAGAAAACTTTAAAGGTTTCTTTCGTGCCTGATAGGCCTATTATAATTTCTGATATGTGTTTACACCCATTTCTTACACAGTACACAAGTACTAGATTACAAAGTTAAAGTGACGAACACAGGAAACAGAAGCAGCTTTGTTTTCCCAGCCAGGAATAAGGAAGCTTAAGATTTAGAAATATTATAGTTTATTATCATAGACTAGAACAAAGTACAACAAGCAAAATGTGTCACCAGCAGATAAAAGCCTGAACAGGGCTTAAGTATATAGCCACAATTAACAATGTCTCACCTTCTATCTACCTTGGCTTTAAATTAACACTTGAACTTTTAGGAACTATTTTCTACAGTAAAAACACATGTCTTTATTGTAGTATTTTTGCTGCTTCTGTCATTTAGTAGAGTCCTATATATCACTAACTGTAAAGGCTCTGTCCCTGAATCTGTGTTCTCTCTCTGATGGGAGAAGGATAGAAGTGTTCATACATTCCATTCCTCATGCTTCTTTTATACTTTTATACCATTCAGGATGGCCTTCCACTAGCCTCACATCAATCAACAAGGTTACATAATCAAATATTCTAAGACCATGTTATATAAAGACGTTCTTAATTAAGTGTCTTCAATTTACAGTAGCTTAAAGATCAGCTTAAAGTAGGCAACAGGTATTGTAACTCAGTCACCTAAATAGAGTCCCCTCTGAATCTAGTTCTTGGTATGTATAATCAAGTAGAACTAAATCACAGCTACTTAGAATTCTGGGAGGAAGGGAAGGGAAGGGAAGGAGCGGGGAGGGGATGGGAGGAGAAGGGAGGGAAAGGAAGGAGAGTGGGAAGGGAAGGGAAGGGAGGAAGAGAGGCAAGGAGGCAAGGAGGCAAAGGAAGAAAGGAAGCAGGGAGCCATCTGAGGTCAACAGGTACTGATAACACCAACAAAATTTACAGGTGATCTAACAAAATTTACAGTTAGCTTTGGACCTATTTACCAAGGGACCCAAATCTATAAGCATGACCTGCAATCTCATTTGATCCTTTGGTTCATATAACTTGCTGAAATAGAATAGCAACTATCAATATTAGGAAAGATTTCCTGGGTCTCTTTAAATAAATCCTGAGGAAAGAGATGTGAATGGATAGAGCTGCTGTCAAGAATTTGTAGCTCAATTATTCTTTGCTAAACCACCATAACAGGGTTAATCACAGCTGATGCCAGGTTGCAAAGTTAGAGCCTGAAACAAAGACTCAGATCTGGCTTTAATGGATATTGCATAAAAAATCATGAAGATAAGTTTAGAGTCTTGTTGCCAAGCCAAAAAGAAAACAAAGTTATTAAGCTAATTTCAACCACATCAGATATCAGAGTCAGGAGAAACAGAGAATATCAGTTTAAGTTTAAAAATCTAAAACAAATGAAGCTAGAGAAACCACCAGCAGAGAAGAGACTGTCCCAGGCCTTAAATGCCTAACACCACCTATTAATGATTTCCTTTAATTCTTAGCCTATGGATTCAATGTCTCACATTCACTTTGACCATTTTCCATACCATCTTACATATTTTTGCTCAACACCAACTTTCTTCACTCAGGTCTTTCAGAAGAAACAAGAGAGCTCATAAGCTATATAACTAGATATTTGGGAAGCATTTCTGAATTTGCCAAATGATAAATTACCTTTTCTATTTTTCAATGCTTTTTTTGTAATCATCATAAGATTATTTTTTAATTTTAAATATATTTTAAAATATTAAGGAGTCAATATGGAATACTGCCAATAACCAAGAACTCACTCTTCAGTTTCACTAGAGAGAATCTGAATCAGTTGTTTTTCAGGTTTGTTTTTTCTTTTTAACATAACCTGATCAAAAGAATACCCTAGATCAGTAATTTTAATTTCTTTCTTACGTTTCTAAGGTCTTATGGAGCTGTTTCAGCAGTTAACTTGGTCATTTCTCCCACTTTGGTCAGAGAAGCTCAACTTTAATATTTTATATATTAGGAAACTGTATAAGATTTAATTTGGAAAAAAAGCATTCTGCTTCAACAATATCAAATATAACCAAAAATAATAAATCTCAAAATTTTGCAAGCCACTGCATTAAAATAAGAACTAAATACGTTTGTACTAAGGGCACAATGTTAAAAGAAGAAATGATGTGAAAAAAGGCATACAGATACAGTTTTCAATATCACGTGTATATTTAGGCTTAAATTGTAAAATCCTCTGCATTTAATATACTGTCTTTTGCTTCGTAAATACAGAATAATAAACACAGGCCTGGTGCAGCAGCTCATGCCCGTAATCGCAGCACTTAGCTAGGCCAAAGTCAGAAGATCACCTGAACTCAGGAGTTTGAGACCAGCCTGGGCAACATGGCAAAATCCCGTCTCTACAAAAAATTAGCCAGGCACAGTGCTGTGCACCTGTAGTCCCAGCTACTTGGGAAGCTGAGGCAGCAGAATTGCTTGAACCCGGGAGGCAGAGGTTGCAGTGAGCTGAGAGTGTGCCACTGCACTCCAGCCTGGGTAACAAAGCAAGACCTTGTCCCCCCCAAAGAAAGAATAATAAACACAATATAAGAGTTTTTATTATAATAAAAATACTTTTCTAGTTATTTTCATATCTCATAAAATAATACTTTGTTGGTCTGGTTCAAATAAATGCTATCTATTACTTTCTGTGGTACATGCTGCCTATAAATTCCACTAATTTTAACAAAAGAACCTGAAGCACTGCCACAGAGAAAAAGGGAAGAAAATCTATATTATTGGGTAGAAATTAGCCTTCTTTTCTTCATCAACCCTTTTCACCTCAAATCTTCCAATAAACAAAATAATCAATACATTTAAAGCCCAAAACTGCTAGCCTTAACTAAACAGAAGCTCAATGGATGAAAAGGATAAAAAATTATTACAGAAAAAGACAATTCTTTGACAAAGACCCCTGACAGCATGCTTATGTTACTAATCTCATTCTGTATAAACATTTCACATAAAAGAATATAAACGTACTAGGCACGTTTTTAACTTCTAGACACTAAGACTATGAGAGAGTAGAAATGTCTACCTGTAGCCTATGTACTCTCCTTCCTGCATGTAGAATATCAACAGTAAATGATGGAGATTTGCTTTACATTTTTTAGTCTACAGTCTTTATTATACAATACCTTTTTGAACTTTGTTTTTATTTTTTTGCCTTTTTTTTAACTTGCTAAATAGAGGTGGTAGCTATCAGCAGGTGTGTTTTTCTGCCAAATTAAATAAAAGCCTATTTCAACAAAACAGTATGAATATTCCAAGTAGTAGGCCGGGCGCGGTGGCTCAAGCCTGTAATCCCAGCACTTTGGGAGGCCGAGACGGGCGGATCACGAGGTCAGGAGATCGAGACCATCCTCGCTAACACGGTGAAACCCCGTCTCTACTAAAAAATGAAAAAAAAAACTAGCCGGGCGAAGTGGCGGGTGCCTGTAGTCCCAGCTACTTGGGAGGCTGAGGCAGGAGAATGGCGTGAACCCGAGAGGAGGAGCTTGCAGTGAGCTGAGATCCGGCCACTGCACTCCAGCCTGGGTGACAGAGCAAGACTCCGTCTCAAAAAAAAAAAAAAAAAAAAAAGAATATTCCAAGTAGTTATTATAAAATTTGAATAGATGTCTTAACATTTCCTAATCATGTCCTCTGTGTTCATTGGGATATGCCATTTTCCAGTAACATACCACACAACTTGAAGGAACTCTGCATATTTGATCAATTTATAGTAGTAATAAATTACATAACAATATTTTTATATTGAATAGCCAAACAAGCTGAACTTTCTTTATACAGTATTTCCTAAATGCATATATTGGCATTTTAATCATATTGGAACACTCCATCTTGCCAAGTTCAAGATACAATGACAAATAAGAGTTGACAGAAAATAAAGTAATACCTTGGTATACTTTTTAATTTTAGTATTTGTAACACTCACCATCAACTGTAACTAGTTTCAATGCAGCTAGAAATTCATCCTTTTTTAAATTACTATTCAAACTAGACAGAATATTCCACAGGTCAGAAACACTCATCGTCTCCTTTCTGAGATTGTCGAGGGTTTCAATAGCATCAGGCAATACTAAAGGGTAGATAAAACACAAGTTTTACGAATGCTTATCCAAGAAGTTCACACAGTAAACTGTCATCTGGAATAGACAAAAATTAAGGTTTTTATGGTTTAAAAGAATAATAAATATAGCATAAATGAACTGCCAACTTTCAAATATGAAAACATAAAATATTTAGCCTCAAATATAATGTATTTTTGAGGATCTTGAAATATTTTAAGAACTTAGTGCCCCAACCCTGAATAAACATTATAAATAATAATTTTTATTGAATTTAGATTTTTAAAAGTGTGATTTCAGAAACATTTTCAATTGATAATACAATTAAGTAGCTTTTGTTCTATATCTCTCCCTAAAATTCTCCTCTGGCTCCTACTTCCTCTTCAATCTATTACTGTAGACAATAAAAAGAAAGACTATTTCAATGCAAAATCATTGAAGCATCTTAAACAAAGGAGTGAAATTATCTTACTACAAATTTGTAAAAAGTCACTGTGTTGCTATATAGAGAATTGATTCTCAGGAAGATTAGACAGTTAGGAAGAGCCAGCAGACATTAGTGACCAAGATTTTATTTATAACCTGTACGATCTTCTCAGCTGTGTGATTTTCTCCAGAAATGCTGTCAGACACAAGAAGGAAGGTAATTGGGTTCATTCGGGGTTGAGAGTTTTGCCAGATAGGTGCAACAAAAGTACACGGAGGCAAGATAGTCTAGGGTATTAGGTATGTATAGACAAGATAATTTAAACCAAATAAGGAGGAAAAGTGAAAACAGGAGGAGACTGATAGATTAGGAGAAAGCGGAGCGGTAAAGGGATGTAAGGTCCCAATGAGGTATATGGAACCAATAAAGAAGACATGCTCTGAGCAGTCTAATGAAGAAAAAAGAAGTAAACACAAACATGCAATATTAACGATGAGATGTAAAATACAATGACAGAGATAGATTAGGTAATATACTATATAACTCTGTGCTAATAAAATTTTAATCTCCATAAAACTGAAATTCCTAGGAAAAATGAAGTAACTGACAAACTGTCTCTTTCTCTGTATGATGTACCCCTGTATAGGAGACAAATTAAATCTTATATTGTAAGGTAAAAAGAGTTGCTACTTAAAATCTACTGTTACCTAACATGTAAGAACAAAATAACACAACGTTACTTTCAGTCCCAATTTTTAGAATGCATACTAATTTCACTCCATTAAAAATATACATATGTGACCTTACATTTCTGTATGGTGAGCTTCTGAGCAGCAAAACTATCTTTTCCATATTACCACACTTACAGCTTAACATAAAGCCTAGTACATATTAAAGGTTCATAAATGTTACTGAATAAATTGGAAGACAGAAATGGCAACAGATGTAACCAGAAATTCTCATATTAGTACTCAGCCACTAGATGGCATCATTTTTCCTAAGTTGAAAGACATTTTAAATCCCCAAAAGGAATGCTATACATGGTTCTAGCCCTCTGTAAGTGTGCTAATGAAAAATAAAATTATGATAGCTCTTAATTCACTTGCATGTAGAAGACGTTCTAGAATTAGGGGTCATTACAGGGGATTAAAGCCAAATATAGCAGCAAGAAGCCAGGCATTTATTTGTCGGATGATCTGCAGGATAACCAGCTCTATAAGAGACTAAAATAGAGTGTTTACGCTCTTCTAAAATCTGTCAAACCATTTGGTCCACAAAAAGCAGAAGACGTGATATTCTTACATACATAATTTTTCAGAGAAGCATTCCGTGTTGCTCATCATAGTATCAATGAATTCTTTAAAATTCACTTTTTTTGTTTCTACAGGAAAAAGAAACACATTTTCTTCAGTATCTTTTAAGTATTAAATTATTATGAAAAATATTATGTAAAATAAGCTATATATTCAGAAATATATAATTATATCCATCAGGTAATACTAACCAATAAAAATACATGGGTATAAAGGGGAAAAGCAAATCAATTTACAGTAGAGAAGTAAACACTGAAAAACACCAAGAAAACTGGTGAAAATTCTTCCAGTCCTTCTCAAGCATACATAATATTTTTAACTTTTATTTATGTATTTATTTATTTTTGAGACAGAGTCTCGCTCTGTTGCCCATGCAATCTCAGCTCACTGCAACCTCTGCCTCCCAGGTTCAAGCGATTCTCCCACCTCAGCCTCCCAAGCGGCTGGGATTACAGGCACGTCACCATGCCCGGTTAATTTTTGTATTTTTAGTAGAGACGGAGTTTCCACTATATGAATACACAATGGTGTATACTGCAATTTATTTATACATTCTGTGGATGAATATCATGTTGCTTTCTTTCTCTTTTTTTGCCATTAAGATCAGTGCTGCCATGTACATTCTTGAACATGCTTCCTAGTACTTAAGTCCAAGAGATGTTCCAGGATTTATAGCTAAGAATAGTATTTCTAAACTATGGGGTATGCAAACTTTACAAGATACTGCATATTGTTTTCCAAAGTGGTTTTACCACTTTCACCATATTTACCGGTACTTAGAATAACATATTTCTTAATTTTTCCCAATTTTAGCGGATATAAAAATGTATCTCATGAGCCAGGCATGGTGGCTTGTGCCTGTAGTCCCAGCTACTCAGGAAGATGAGGTAGGAGTTTGAGCCCAGGAGTTTGAGGCCAAAAGATCTCTCTTTTTTTTTTAAGTACCTCATTATGACCTAAACTTTGCACTTCCCTAATTACTAAGGATGTTGAGAACATTTCATGTGATTATTAGCAACTTGTGCCTTCATGTGGAAAATTTTTATAATTTCTATTGAGTTGTTAGTTTGTAAAAGTTGCCTATATATTCTCTATGATAATCATCACTGTTGTGAGTGTTGCAAATAACCAGTTTGTGCCTTGTATTTCACTCTCTTTGTTGTATTCTTTAACAAAGAGAAGTTCTTAATGTATTCAAATTTATCAATCTTTTCTAGTTTCTTATTTCGCATCTTAAAAAATCCTATGTCAGAAAATTTTTCTTCTATTTGTTTTCCAAAACTTAGTTTTCACACCTGGATATTATTGAATATGGTGTGAGACAGGGATGTAACTCTATTCTTTCCATTTGAATAAGTAATTATTTCAGTACCATTTATTAAATAGCCCTTCTTTCCCCAGTTATCCACCACTTTATCATATGTGTTGCCATGTATGTTTGTGGATATGTTTGGAAGTTCCTTATCTTGTCCTATTGGTAAATTTCTCTATCCCTGTGCCATAGTGACTATGGCTTTACAAGGAGTGTTGATATCCAGGAGAGCAAGTTCCTCCCAACCCCCACTCCCCAACACACACACATCTCCACAAATGTTCTTCTTCAAGAGTGCTTTAGCTATTCTTAGCCTTTAATCATTCATATAAATATTAAAATTAGCTTACAAAAAAGTCAGGGTTTTATTAGAATTGCTTTGAACAAATAGGTTAATTAGAGAATTGACAGTTTTGGGTCTCTGAATCTACAGACATGGGATACATTCTTATTTATCTAGATTTTAATGTCTTCACAAAGTCTTATTTTCTCTATATAGGTGTCATACAACTTAGATATATTCCATTTTTTACTTTTTATTATGGAAAATGTTAAATATATACAAAATAGAAATAATAGTGTAATATGTTCATATACGATCTCTAGCATCAACAATGATCAACTCATAGACAATATTATTTCACCTATCACCCCAGTTTCCTGTCAAGCCACTCTCACCCATTCCCTTTAGAAGAGCTGCTGCTAGGTTATATGGGCACAGATACTCAAAACTGGTATACCTTTATTGTGAATTGTAGGCTTTGACATAATAATGAATCCTTATTTGCCCCCATTTAATGCCTTTCGTCCTGACTTCTACCTTGTCAGACAGCAATACTACAAATTCTGCTTTCTTTTTGTTTACATTTTTGCCTAGGAAAAAATCTAAAAAAGACTATTTAAAAAATAAATAGAAATTTTTTTTAATTAAAAAGACTATTAATACTGGTTAATTCTAAATAATGGGCTTTTGAGTGTTCTGCTGTACTTTTGAGTATTTCCATACTTTCTGGATCAGTTTAAATTTAACTTTTTATAATAAAAATATTAGTCATTTTTCTAAGGCAAAAAATAACAAATTGACCCTCCTTCCAGATGTGTCAATGCAGTTTGCCCGAAAATATATCACTCACCACCAGCTTCAGTCAATTCTGTGATCTTCTTAAATTCTGGCTTAGAAAGGTAAATACCAAAATTTTGAAGACAAGTATTTAGATCCTCATAATCCACATTTTTATCTTTAATTTTATCAATGGCTTTAATGACACCAGGCAATGCTAAAAATAAAGGAGTATGCTAATAAGTATTAAAAGTAAGTCAAAAATAAAACACCACTAATAAGATGAATTTTAGTTCTAACACTAAATTAACAAAAATATAAATCACTTCAGCAATGTTACATACTAAAAGCATATCTAGAATCTTTAATAAAAAAACCAGTAAGTATCAAAATCAAAGTCAAAAATATATTTTTCTAGGCCACACACAGTAGCTCACACCTGTAATTCAAACACTTTGAGAGACCAAGGCGGGAGAATCACTTGAGGCCAGGGATTTGAAAGCAGCTTGGGCAACAAAGCAAGACCCCTGTCTCCACAAAAAACTAAAAAATTAGCTGGGCATAGTGGTGTGAGCCTCTATTCCTAGCTACTGGGGAGGCTGAGGTGGGAGAATTGCTTGAGCCCGGAAGACGGAGGGTGAGGTGAGCTATGATAGTACCACTGTGCTCCAACTTGGGCAACAGAGCAAGACCATCTCAAAAAATATGATTGATAGATAGATAGATACACATACACATATATATTATTCTACTATAGTCTCTGAACCTAAGGAAGCACCAATTTAATTGCACTGATAGTACAACTAAAATACATAGGAACAAAATATTACCTAATTTCTCCATTTAATTCAACAATTTAAAATTCTTTGTACTCTGCTTCTCAGTAGCAGAAATAGAAGCAGAAAATTTTCAATCCAAAATGATAAACTTGGATAATTTTGTGGCAATACGTGGCTCAGTCTTTGGTAAATTCACCTTAGTTAATCTTTCTAAATATACATATTATTACTTAGGAATAACTATTCTACATCTCTTCTTATAATAACTTGGAATTTACACGTCATAAATTTGGTCAGTATTTTCTCCATAAAATTTAAACTGATAAATTTTTACTGCAATTAAAGCATTCTTAAAGGAAATTACTTACAAATATACTGAACTCTTAAGAAGGTTAGCTAACTGGAATTCATCTGGTTTAATCAGAAAATTTCAAAGTAGAGGTGGCACTTTAAATCACTTGAAGGAAATGATGAAAAAACAGAGAGAGAGAGAGAGAGGGTGTATAAAAAAACAGAAGTTGTGTGTGTATGTGTGTATATTGTGTGAGAATATTGTTTGTGTATATCATGTTTGTATATTCCATCCCTCTCTCAATAAGTTTTATAATACACAAACATACACAATATATACACATACACACATATACACACAAAAACTCTAGAACAAATTAAACTCAAATAGGTTTTCTCTAATTCATTAGGATAGGTAAAGTAGGAAACTGGGCAGTAGAGGGCATTAAAGCCATTACCGGCCGGGCGCGGTGGCTCAAGCCTGTAATCCCAGCACTTTGGGAGGCCGAGACGGGTGGATCACGAGGTCAGGAGATCGAGACCATCCTGGCTAACATGGTGAAACCCCGTCTCTACTAAAAAAATACAAAAAACTAGCCGGGCGAGGTGGCGGGTGCCTGTAGTCCCAGCTACTCGGGAGGCTGAGGCAGGAGAATGGCGTGAACCCGGGAGGCGGAGCTTGCAGTGAGCTGAGATCCGGCCACTGCACTCCAGCCCCGGCGACAGAGCCAGACTCCCTCTCAAAAAAAAAAAAAAAAAAAAAAAAGCCATTACCAGATATAAACTTCAAGTAGTCACTGGAAATCATTATGGCTTTCTAAACAAACAAGTGATGATCAAACTGATGTCTGAACTTGATGATTCTTAAAGTGATTATTTAAAAGATGATTCTTTTAAAGAAGATGTGTAAATAGTACAGCAAGATACATGTCCCTATCTTGTGAAAGAAATTTTTAAGTGAACAAAATTCCCATTTAAAAGTTAAAATCTCTTTTTTAATTTTACAGGTAGAAACAGCAAGCCACCTTAAGCAAATGTGAGATACAATGGAAAATCATTTGCAGTCACCATAGGGATAGAATAACAGAAACATTTTTCTTTTATCAGCTTCTATACATCCAATACCACATGGAATGCAGAAATCTGGGGAAAGGGTGGACCATTTATACAAAAAGCCCAGGAAAAAGAAGAGAACGAGTTTCCAACTATTATTCTTGAGATTCAAAGTTAGCATAATCTATCAGAGAGGGATGGGGTTAAAAAAAAAAAAAAAAAAGATGAAATGAGAGGCCTAGTCACTGTACTGAGTCAGCAAGGGGAAAATATGGTTCTAAATTCATAAGGTGGCTGATAAGAACTCTATTCTCACCTAACCCTCTAAGACTTGGGATTGTTTCCTATAAAGTGGCTGCTGAGTGAACATAAAGAGTCGTACCTTTGAGAATCTTGTTTAGCTTGTCATGGGGCTTTCTTGTTTGAACTCAGACAATGTTTCCTTGATGCAGGTCCATATAAAGAGCTATACACTTGGGAGTACAGGCCAGTTTCACTACAAAGCTCTCCTGGCTAAGCATTAACACTTAGCATACAGCCTGAAGAAGAATCTCCCCTACCACCAGTATTATTAGCAGAAGAAGAGGACGTTTTAACTCCAGTCATACATCTAATGTATTCTCTCAGCATCAGCAGTTTCAGCTAGTAGCTAGTTCCAGACTTTCCTCATGAAAGTTGCAACAACAACTTCCTAGTCTAGGCAAATAACAGCCTAAGCGTCTGTCATTTCAAAGCAACCAATCTCTATTGGTTGTAGCAGTCCCCACTTTCAAGATGTAAGTAACTGAATTCAGGCTTCAGATACACAGAGAGACAGACATAAGTACAAGAAAGACTGGTTAATTAGATATAGAAAACAACAGGAAATGTATAGACCATGGTAGGAAGGGGTTGAGAAGCATATTGAGCTTCCTACTATTCTGCCCATACAGGGATGCAAACATTGCATTTTAGAATATTCCTAGCATGAGAGGAGACACAACGGATTATTTCCATCCAAAGTGTGAATTATGATACTCCAGTAACACTAAATTGATTAGAAGTATAGAAGAAACAAAAGCAGCTAGTCTATTTGGTCAGGTACAGCAAGGTTCACTGTGACTTAAGGCTAAAGCAATATATTGACAACAAAGGGACAGAAAAAAGAATGTCCAATAAGAATCACCATTAACAGGCTAGAAAAAGCAAAGGAGCATTACACTGAAGTAATACAACCAACACTAATAAACTGGGGTGGTAGAAAACACATTAAGAAAGATGATAAATTTCAACAGAATGGAACTATAAAAGCAAAACCTGGAAGAAAGCTATCAGTTTGCTATTATCAGATCCAAATCTCAACTTTAAGTGAATTAATGCAAATATTTTTATGAACTTTTTAGTAAATCATATAAAAAAGGAATCTAATCTAGAAACTTTAAAAAAAATTATTGAGAAAGGGGTGGAACAACATGGCCAAATAGAAGTTTCCACTAATTGTCCCCCAGCAGGAGCACCAAATTTAACAATTATCTACACAAAAACAGCACATTCATAACTAACAACGTGGTGAGCACTCAAAGTACCTGGTTTTAACTTCATATCACTGAAAGAGGCACTGAAGAGGGTAGGAAAAACTATCTTGAATCATCAATGCCGTCCCTCCCTCATCCCCCAGCAGCAGCCACGTGGTACAGAGAGAGAATCCGTGTGTTTGGGAGAGAGAGAGCAGTGATTGTGAAACTTTCCATTGTATCTGCTGCCCTGTCACAGCAGAAAGCAAAACCAGGCTGAACTCAGCTGATGCCCACCTACAGACAGAGATGAGGAACTTGTTGGGAATTGCAGTAAAGGTGACTTTGGTACATTTTAGCAAAGAGACTGGTAGCATTTTGCCTCTGCCCTAGAGATTTGTGGAACTTTGAACTTGAGGGAAATGATTTAGGATATCTGGTGAAAGAAATTTCTAAGCAGCAAAGCATTCCAGAGGTTACCTGGGTACTGTTAAAAGCATCAGTTTTAAAAGGGAAACAGAGCATAAAAGTTCAGAAAATTTGCAGCCTGACAATGCAATAGAAAAGAAAAACCCATTTTCTGAGAAGAAATTCAAGCCAGCTGCAGAAATTTGCATAAGTAATGAGGAGACAAATGTTAATCACCAAGACAATAGGGAAAATGTCTCCAGGGCATGTCAGAGACCTTTGTGGCAGGCCCTCCCATCACAGGCCTGGAGGCCTAGGAGGAAAATATGGTTTCCTGGGCCAGGGCCAGGCCCCCCTGCTATGTGCAGCCTAGGTACTTTGTGCCCTGCATCCCAGCCACTGTAGCTATGGCTAAAAGGGGCCAAGGTACAACTCGAGCCATGATTTCAGAGGGTGCAAGCCCCAGGCCTTGGCAGTTTCCATATGGTGTTGAGCCTGCAGGTGCACAGAAATTGAGAATTGAGGTTTGGGAACTTCTGCCTAGATTTCAAAGGATGTATGGAAATGCCTGAATGTCCAGGCAGAGGTTTGCTGCAAGGGTGGGGCCCTCATGGAGGACCTCTGCTAGGACAGTACAAAAGGGAAATGTGGGATTGAAGCCCCCACACAGTCCCCACTGGGGCACTGTCTAGTGGAGCTGTGAGAAGAGGGCCACCATCCTCCAGACCCCAGAATGGTAGATCTCCTGACAGCTTGCACCACGTGCCTGGATAAGCCGTAGACACTGAATGCCACCCCATGAAAGCAGCCAGGAGGAAGGCTGTACCCTGCAAAGCCACAGGGGCAGATGTGCCCAAGACCATGGGAACCCACTTCTTCCATCAATATGATCTACATGTGAGACACGGAGTCAAAGGAGATCATTTTGGAGCTTTAAGATCTGTCTGTCCTGCTGGATTTCAGACTTGCATGGGCTCTGTAGCCCCTTTGTTTTGGCCAATTTCTCCGATTTGGAATGGCTGTATTTTCCCAATGCCTATACCCTCATTGCATCTAGGAAGTAACTAACTTGCTTTTAATTTTACAGGCTTATAGGTGGAAGGGACTTTCCTTGTCTCAAACGAGACTTTGGACCATAGACTTTTGAGTTAATGCTGAAATGAGTTAAGACTTTGGGGAACTGTTGGGAAGGCATGATTGGTTTTGAAATGTGAGGACATGAGATTTGGGAGTGGCTGGGGGTGGAATTATATGATTTGGCTGTGTCCCCACTCAAATATCATCTTGAATTGTAGCTCCCATAATTCCCACGTGTTGTGGGAGGGACCCGGTCAGAGTTAATTGAACCATGGAATCATGGGAGCAGTTTTCCCCACACTGTTCTCATGGTAGTGAATAAGTCTCACAAGATCTCATGGCTTCATAAAGGGAAACCCCTTTCACTTGGCTCTCATTCTCTCTTGCCATTGCCATGTAAGAAGTCCCTTTCACCTTCCACTGTGATTGTGAAGTGGAACTGTGAGTCCGTTAAACCTCTTTTTCTTTATAAATTACCCAGTTTTTGGTATGTCTTTATCAGCAGTGTGAAAACAGACTAACACAAACATACAGTGGGGAAAGGGCAGACTCTTCAATACATGGTGCTGGAAAAACTGGATATCCATACGCAGAAGACCGAAACCAAGTGCCATCTCTCACCGTATAAAAATCAAGTCAAAATGGATGAAGGACTTAAATCTAAAACCTCAAAATATGAAATTACTAAAATAAAACATTGGGGAAACTAGCCAAGACATTGGTTTGGGCAAAGATTTCTTGAGTAATGATGCAAAAGCACAGGCAACACACACAATAATGGACAAATGGAATCACATTAAGTTAAAGAGCTTCTGAACAGCAAAGGAAACAGTCAACAAAGTGAAGAGATAACCCACAGAATGAAACAGTCAACAAAGTGAAGAGATAACAGAAAGTATTTGCAAACTACCCATCAGACAAGAGACTAATAACCAGAATATAGAAGGAGCTCAAACAACTCAACAGGAAAAAAATCTAATAATCTGATTTTAATATGGGCAAAAGATCTGAATAGACATTTCTCAAAAGAAGACACATAAATGGCCAACAGGTACATGAAAAAAAGATGTTCAAATCATTAATCATCACAGAAATGCAAGTGCAAAGTACAATGAGATATAATCTCACCTCAGTTAAAATGGTTTTTATGCAAAAGACAGTCAATAATGAATACTGGTGAGGATATGGAGAAAGGGGAAGCTTCATATACTTTTGGTGGAAATGTAATGAGTACAGCCACTATGGAAAGCAGTTTGGAGGTTCCTCAATAACTAAAAATAAAACTACCACAAAAACCAGTATTCCTACTGGTAGCTATATCTCCAAAAGAAGGGAAATCAGTATATCAAAGAAGTATCTGCACTCCCATGTTTATTGCAGCACTATTCACAACAGCTAAGATTTGGAAGCAACCTGTGTCCATCAACAAATGAATGGATAAAGAAAATGTGGTACATATACACAATGGAGTACTATTCAGCCATAAAAAACAAATGATATCCTGTCATTTGCAACAACATGGATGGAACTGGGTGTCAAAAGAATGAAATCCTGTCATTTGCAACAACATGGATGGAACTGGATGTCATTACATTAAATGAAATAAGCTAGGCACAGAAAGGCAAACTTCACATATTTTCACTTTTTATGGGAGCTAAAAATTAAAACAATTGAACTCATGGAGATAGAGAGTAGAAAGATGGTTGCCAAAGGCCAGGAAGGGTAGTGGAGGCATGGTGGGGAAGTAGGGATGCTTAATGGGTACAAAAAAAAATAAAAGACTGAATAACACCTAGTATTTGCTAGCACAATAGGGTGACTGTAGTTAAAAATAAGTTGTACATTTAAAAATATCTAAAAGTATAATTGGATTGTTTGTAACACAAAGGATAAATGCTTGAGGTGATGGATATCCCATTTACCCTAATGTGATTATGATGCATTGCACGCCTGTATCAAAATATCTCATGTAACCCATAAATATATATACATACTATGTATCCACAAAAATTAAAAACATAAAATAAAACAAAAGGATTATTGGGTTTCAACTAAACACCAAAATAGGTTCCAGCAAAAACCACATGATCATTTCAATAAACGCAGAAACAGCATTTGACAAAATCCAACAGGAATTAATGATGAAAACTCTCAATAAGCTAGGAAAAGTAGAGAACTTTCTTGAACTGATGAAGCGCATCTATGAAACACTGACAGCTAACATTATACTTAATAATGAAAGGCTGACTGCTTTCCCTGTATTGGGAATAAGGAAAAAATGTCCACTCATCATTTCTATTCAACTTCAACAGTGTACTGGAGGTTTAGCCAGTACAATAAGACAAAAAAAAGGAAAGACACCGTGATCAAAGAGAAAGAAATGAGCCTATTTTTATTCTCAGATGAAATTATCTGATACGTAGAAAATGCTGAAGAATCAAACAAAAATTTAATAGCACAAATAAACAAGTTTAGCAAGGTCTCAGGATATTGATGAATATTCAAAAATCAGATATATTTTTATATACTAGCAACAAACAAACTGAAAATGAAATTAAGGAAACAATTTCATTCATAATTACATCAAAAACAATAAATACTTAGATTAATTTAACCAAAGAAATGTAAGACTTGTACTTTGAAAACTAAAAACATTGCTGAGAGAAATTAGAGATCTAAAAGAATAAAAAAAATACATGTCTGTGTATTGGAAGACTCAATATCACCAGGAAGAGAAAGCTCAATTTCTACCAAAATCCCAGCAAGATTTTTTTTTTTAGAAATTAGCAAGTTAATCCTAAAATGTATACAGAAATGCTAAGGATCTAAAATAGCCAAAATAATTTTGAGACAAAGTTAGACTTTACATTACTCAATTTGAAAACTTAATATAAAATTATAGCAATCAATGCTATGGGGTATTAGCACAGCAATAGGCATATACATCAACAGAATAGAATTGAAATTTCAGAAATTAAACTCTTACATTTATCATCATATATTTGAGGATAATCTCCACGAAAACTTCCCGCAATCTTGCAAGAGAGGTCAACAAGCAAATTTGGGAAAT
This sequence comes from Theropithecus gelada, assembly GCF_003255815.1. Classification (NCBI taxonomy): domain Eukaryota; kingdom Metazoa; phylum Chordata; class Mammalia; order Primates; family Cercopithecidae; genus Theropithecus; species Theropithecus gelada. The sequence continues at coordinate 35,690,836 of NC_037684.1, read as the reverse complement.
TCAGAGAATCCTTACAAGATACTATATAAGACAACTATCCCAAGACAGATAGTGATCAGATTCTCCAAAGTGAATATGAAAGAAAATATCTTAAAGGCAACTAGAGCATGTCACATACAAAGGGAACCCCAACAGGCTAACAGTGGACACTTCAGCAGAAACCTTATAAGCCAGAGAGATTGGGGGCATATATTCAGTATCCTTAAGAAATTCCAACCAAGAATTTCATATCCAGTCAAACTAAGTTTCATAAGCAAAGGAGAAATAAAATCCTTTTCAGACAAGCAAATGCAAAGGGAATTCATTATCACTGGACCTGCATCACAAGAGGTTCTTAAGGGAGTGCTAAACATGGGGAAAAAAGGCCATTACCTGCTACCACAAAAACACACTTAAGTACATAGCCCACTGACAATACAAAGCAACTATACAATCAAGCCTACATAACAACCAGCTAATAACATGACACACCAAATACCGCACGTATCAAGGTTACCTTTGAATGTAATCAGATTAACACCCCACTTAAAAGATACAAAGTGGCAAGTTGGATAAAGAAGCGAGACTCAGCTGTATGCTGCCTTTAAGAGACCCGTCTTGCATGCAGTGACACCCATAGACTCAAAGTAAAGGGATGGAGAAAGAACTATAAAGCAAATGGAAAACAAAAAGGAGCAGGGGTTGATATTCGTATTTCAGACAAAACAGACTTTAAACCAACAATGATCAAAAAGGACAAAGAAGGTCATTACACAATGATAAAGCGTTCAATTCAACAAGAAGACTTAACTCTCTTAAATATATATGGACCCAACACTGGAGCACCCAGGTTCATAAAACAAGTTCTTAGAGACCTACAATGAGACTTAGATAACCACACAATAATAGTGGGAGTGTTCAACACCCTACTGACAGTATTATAAATAACTCTTACAATTCAATAATAAGAAAACAAGCAACCAAAATTTTTAAAGGCAAATATACACTACTGCTTCCAGGTAGATGAAATAAATATGCTCTTCCCTGCTCCTCCCACTAAATGTAACTAAAACCCTGTGCACTATATTTTTTAAAAAACATAAGACTCTGAAACATGGTATCCATTGCAGCATTATTCACAATAAACAAGACATGGAAACAACCTAAATGTCCATTAACAGATAAATGGATAAAGAAAATGTGGTATATACATACAATGAAATTTTGTTCAGCCTTAGAAAAGAACGAAATCCTGCTATATGTAACAACATGGAGGAGCCTGGATGATATTATGCTCAGTAAAATAAGCCAGTCACAGAATGACAAATACTGTATGATTCCATTATATGAGATACCTAAAATAGTATGTTAGAAAAAGTGGAATAGTGGTTGTCAGGAGATAGCAGGGAGGAAAAATAATATTCTCTTCAGAGGGTTTCAGTTATGCAAGATGAGTAAGTACTAGAGCTCTGCTGTACAATATTGTGCCAATAGTTAACCATACTGTATTGTGTATTTCAAATGTGTTAAGAGATCTCATGTTAAGTGTTCTTACCACAATAAAAATACATAAGATTTTTTTAAAGACTCAGAAACATGGAGAAAAGGCAGACCAGCTAGAGACCTCAGGACCTAAGAAATGACATGACATGGTGGTGAGGTTCCTGTATTTTCTTTTTACCTCATACATTACAGACTTAGAGCTAAAGAATCCAGTAACCCAGAAACACCAATTGGCACCAACAAAAAAATGCCCTAACAGAAGCCTGCTGTCTGTAACCAAAGGGTGAGGAAAAGGGCAGCCCAACAGGACAGAAAACTTAGATAACCTTTCTACTCCAACCAAACACCACAAGAAAAACTGTGGTTTCACTGCCATCTACACCAGCAAGGGCCAAGTGTAAATCCTGGATTTTCACCTTCACAAGGCACTCCAACACCCTGACAGGTGATGACGGGAGACCCAGTAGAGGGTGGGAACTTTTATCCCCACTGACCTGATAACAAAGTCCTCCCAACCAGCAGCATCAGTGGAGACCATGTGAGGAACCCAGATTTCTACCCCCATTCAATATTAACAACGTGTTATTCCACCTCCTCCCTAAGACAGTATCAGAGGAGGACCAGTAGAGACAGAACTTTCAATACCACCCAAGAATAAAAAGGTTAACCCCTGTGGTATAAGCAGAGACCATGTAGGGACCCAGAATTCTTATCCTTGCCCAGCAGTAATGATAAAGCTGAGTGGGAAAGCTGGATTTCTATCTCTACCTGGAAGTAAGGAGGTTGGGTCTGTTCTTTTTCTGCTAGAGCAGAGTCACAGAAAGACAGCTAAAACAAAAGGTTCGAACAAGAGTCTCATAACATAATACAAAAGTATCCAGGCTATAATTAAAATCACTTATCATATCAAGGACCAAGGAGATCTCAAACTAAATGAAAAAAAAGACAACTAATAGATGCTAACATCAAGATGACAGAGATGGGCAAATTATCTGACAAAGATTTTTTAAAGCAGCCATAAAAATGGTTCAATAAGCAATTATAAACACACTTGAAACAAAAAAATTGGAGTACCTCAGCAAAGAAATATTAATACAAAGTTTCAGCAAGGAATTAGAAGACATAAAGAACCAAAAGGAGATTTTAGAACTAGAAAATACAATAGCTGAAAATAAAAGGCTTAGTAGATCTGGCATTGGAGAAAAGAAATTTATTATAAATAAATAAACAATAAATAACAAAATCTCAGAGTATAGACTCCAAAGCTTAATGTATGAAACAGGGGAGAATCAATAAACTGAAATATAGAGTAATAAAAATTACCCAATGAACAACACTGAGAAAATAGACTGCAAAAAATTAACAGAGTTTCAGGATTGTATAGAAACATACACAAATATCTAACATTTGTATTATCAGAGTTCTAGAAAGAGAAGAGAAAAAAACAGAGCTAAGAATTACTCAAATAAATAATGAGTGAACATTTCCCAAAATTTAAGAAAGAGACATTAACCTACAAATTCAAGAAACTTATTGAACCTCAAACAAGATAAACCCAAAGAAATCCATGTCAAGGCACATCATAATTAAAGTTGTAAAAACTAAAGAGAAAGAAAAAAATATTGATAGCCAAAGAAAACAATACATTGCCTACAAGGGAAAGAATAAACCAATCTGCATGATAGGGTTTTTCATCAGAAATCACGGAAGCCAGAAGGAAGTGGTACAATATTTTCCAAATGCTGAAAGTAAAAGGACTGTCAACCCCAAATCTTATACTCAGAAAAAGTATTCTTTGGGAGTCTAGGTAAAACAAAGATATTCTCAGGTGAAAGAAAATTAAGAGAATTAGTTGCCAGTGAACCTATTAATGTCTAAAGGAAGTTCAGAAAGAAAAGGAAAAAATAACTTTGAAACTCAAGAGGGAACAAAGAAAATAGCAAGCCCAAATATGAAATATAATAGGCATTCTTTCTCTTACTGAGTTGTTCCTTGTTTGTTTGTTTGTCTGTTTTTTGAGACAGGGTCTCACTCTATCACCCAGGCTGCAGTACGGTGGTGAAGTCATGGCTCACTGCAGCCTTAACTTCCCAGGCTCAGGTGATCCTCCCACCTCAGTCTCTTGAGTAACTAGGACTACAGGAGTGCGCCGCCGCGCCCAACTAATTTTTGTGCTTTTGGTAGAGACAGGGTTTCACCATGTTGCCCAGACTGGTCTCGAACTCTTGGACTTGAGCAATTCACTCACTCCGGCCTCCCAAAGTGCTGGGATTACAGATGTGAGCCACTGCACCTAGTCCCTCTGTTTAGTTTCATAGATTATATTTAATGCCTGCAGCCAAAATGTTAACACTTTCTGATGTAGTTTTAATTGTATATAAACGAAATATTTAAGACAATTATAAATGGGGGAGAGTAAAGGGCATAAAAGAAGATAAAATTTCTATACTTCACTTGAACTGGTAAAATGATGACACCAATAGTATAATAAGTCATTAATATGTAATGTAATACCTGAAGCAACCACTAAAGAAACTTATACAAAAAGATACACTCTAAAACACTATAGATAAAGCAAAATGACATTCAAAAAATAGGCAAAAGATTTGGATAAATATTTCAATAAACACATATGAATGGTGGCCAGGCACAGTGGCTCACACCTGTCATCTCAGCATTTTCAGAGGCCAATGCGGGGGACTGCTTGATATCAGGAGTTCAACACAGGGAGACCACATCTCTACAAAAGATTTTTTTTTTTATTAGCCAGGCTGAGTGGCATGTGCCTGTGATCCCAGCTACTTGGGAAGCTGAGGTGGAAGGATTATTTGAGCCCAGGAGGTCTAGGCTGCAGCGTGCAGTGATTGAGCCACTGCACTCCAGCCTGGGCGATAGAGCAAGACCCAGTCTCATAAAAAAGATTATGAATGGCTAGTAAGCATGTGAAAATATGCTTGACAAAATTACTCATTAAGGAAATGCAAAACTAAAACCACAGTGAAATACCATTTCACACCTATTATAAAGTTATAATAATAAAATAATATCAAGTGTTGACAAGATGTGAAGAAACTAGAATCCTCATACATTGCTGGTGAAAAATGAAAATGTTATAGACACTTTGGAAAACAATATTGACAGTTTAAGAGTTAAACATAAATTCACCATATAGACTAGCAATTCTTCTCTTAGGAATCTCCCCAAGAGAAATAAAAGTGTATGTCCAGAGGGAAACATGTATACAAATGTTAATTTCAGTATTATTTGTAACAGCCCCGAATTGGAAACAATCAAATGTCCATGAGCCAATGGGCCACCAACAAAGTAAAGAATATCCATACAATATAATATAGATTTATTTAGCCATAAAAGAGGATGAACTACCGATACATACTACATAAATTAACCTTAGAAACCAGAAGTGTGATGTCACCAAAATGGCAGAGCAGAAGCAATCTGGCTTCATTCTCCCCTACTGAAAACCAAAAACAAATATCCAGTGCCAAGATTAACACCAGTAATATCCCAGAACTCATATCTGAAGCTGAAATGACTCCTGGAGGCATAGAGAAGTGAAAATCTCCAAGCAGATGGAGAAAGTGAGAAAAAGTGGAAAAAGTGAGACCATGGCAGTCAGCCAGCTTCCCCACCATCTTGGGTTCCTTTACAGGAAAACCATTCCTGAATCAACCCAAAGGAAGTATTATGAGTGCCTACAGGCAATAAAACCCCTGAGGGCAGCTAGCAACTAAAAGGGAGGTGGGACCAGCAACCCCAGGCCACAAAATTCTGCTCTTTATCTCAGCCAAAGGAGATACCAAATCAGAGTGGCTGTTCAGCAGTACCACACTGTAGGAAGGCACATGCCATGGCTCCACTCATCATGAACCTATAGACAGCCTTCCCACACAGCTAGAGTATCCCATTTGAGAGATGTAGGACTCTGACCATTTGTGAAGCCAAGGCAAATCTGGGTTCAAAATACAATCTAGTGCCAAAAAGATGCAGTGATCTAGGGTTAACGGGACTCAACAGGCAAAGTACAAAAATCCTCTAAGCATATATAGGCTGGGAAGACCAAAACAAGCTAGACAGCAAAGACTGGAATAAATAACTAATGGTTCAATGTGAAGATACAGACATACATCCACAAGGAAGAACAGCAAACTAGGAACCATGACCTCCTCAGAAGGACAGAGTAAAGAGCTAGTGACTGACCTTAATAAGACAGCAATATGTGAGCTCTCAGATCAAGAATCCAAAATAGTGGTTTCAAGGAAATCTCATTAAAGACTGTAGAAAGAGACAAAGGAGGTCACCATATAATAATAAAGGGGCTGATCCAGTAAGAAGATATAACAATTATACATATATATGTACACAACAACAGAGGACCCAAATATATACAGCAAACATTAATAGACCTAAAGGGAGAGACAGACTGCAATGCAATCCTACTAGAGGACTTCAACACACCATTCGCAATAATGGACAGATGATCCAGAAAGAAAATCAACGAAGAAACATCAAAGTTAAACTACACTCTAGACCAAATGAACCTGACATTTGCAGAACATTTCATCCAACTGCTGCAAATACACATTATTCTCATCAGCACATCGAACATTCTCCAGGATAGGTCATATATCAGGCCACAAAAGAAGTCTCAACAAATTTTTAAAAGTCAAAATCATATGAAGTATTTTTCTGATCCCAATATAATAAAACTAAAAATCAATAACTAAGGAATTTTAGGAACTATGCAAACACTGAGACTGCTGGCAAGATGGTGGAATAGGAACAGCTCCAGTCTGCAGCTCCCAGCAAGACCAACACAGAAGGCGGGTGATTCCTGCATTTCCAACTGAGGTACCCTGCTCATCTCATTGGGACTGGTTAGGCAGTGGGTGCAGCCCATGGAGGGTGAGCAGAAGCATCGCCTCACTCAGGAAGTGCAAGGAGCAGGCGGCGGCGGCGGGGGACAGTGGGGGGAGCTCCGTCCTCCAGCCAAGGGAAGCCTTGAGAGACTGCTATCTGGCCCAGATACTATGCTTTCCCCATGGTTTTTGCAATCCACAGACCAGGAGATTCCTTCACGTGCCTACACCACCAGGGCCCTGGGTTTCAAGCATAAAACTGGGCGGCTGTTTGGGCTGACACCAAGCTAGCTGCAGGAGTTTATTTTTGTACCCCAGAGGCACCTGGAATCCCAGCGAGACAGAACCGTTTACTCCCCTGGAAAGGGGACCGAAGCCAGGGAACCAAGTGGTCTGGCTCAGCAGGACCCACTCCTATGGAGCCCAGCAAGCTAGGCTGGGTTGAAATTCTCGCTGCCAGCACAGCAGTCTGAAGTCCAACTGGAACGATCAAGCTTGGTGTGGGGAGGGGCGTCCACCGTTACTGAGGCTTGAGTACCTCGGTTTTCCCCTGACAGTGCTAAAAAGGCCTGGAAGTTCGGACTGGATGGAACTCAACACAGTGTGGCAAAGCGGCTGCAGCCAGACTACCTCTCTAGATTCCTCTTCACTGGGAAGGGCATCTCTGAAAGAAACGCACCAGCCCCAGTCAAGGGGTTATAGATAAAACTCCCATCTTACTGAGACAGAGCACCTGGGGGAAGGGGCGGCTGTGGGCACAACTTCAGCAGACTAAACGTTCCTGCCTGCTGGCTCTGAAGACAGCACTGGATCCTAACAAAGAGGGCTCTCCCAGCACAGCACTCGAGCTCTGCTAAGGGACAGACTGCCTCCTCAATTGGGTCCCTGACTCCCATACCTCCTGACGGTGAGAGACCTCCCAACAGGGGTTGTCAGACACCACATGCAGGAGAGCTCCGGCTGGCATCAGCCCAGTGCCCCTCTGGGACAAATCTTCCAGAAGAAGGAGCAGCAGCAATCTTTGCTGTTCTGCAGCCTACACTGGTAATACCCAGGCAAATACGGTAAGGAATGGACCTCCAGCAAACTGCAGCAGACCTGCAGAAGAGGGGCATGACTGTTAGAAGAAAAAGTAACAAACAGAAAGCAGTAACATCATCAACAAAAGGAACCCCCCATACAGAAACCCCATCCAAAGATCAAAGGTAGATAAATCCATAAAGATGAGGAAAAACCAGCACAAAAACACTGAAAATTCCAAAAACCAGAATGCCTCTTCTCCTCCAAATGATTGCAACTCCTCTCCAGCAAGGGCACAAAACTAGACACAGAATGATTTTGACGATTTGACAGAAGTAGTCTTCAGAAGGTGGGTAACAACAAACTCCTCTGAGCTAAAGGAACATGTTCTAACCCAATGCAAAGAAGCTAAGAGCCCTGACAAAAGGTTACAGGAACTGCTAATAGAACAACCAATTTAGAGAAGAACGTAAATGACCTGATGGAGCTGAAAAACACAGCACAAGAACTTCATGAAGCATACACAAGTATCAATAGCTGAATCAATCAAGCAGAAGAACGGATATCAGAGATTGAAGATCAACTTACTGAAATAAGGTGTGAAGACAAGATTAGAGAAAAAAGATTGAAAAGGAATGAATGAAGCCTCCAAAAAATATGGGACCATGTGAAAAGACCAAACCTACAATTGATTAGGGACCCTGAAAGTGACAGAGAGAATGGAACCAAGTTGGAAAACACACTTCAGGATATTATCTGGGAGAACTTCCCCGATCTGGCAAGACAGGGCAATGTTCAACTTCAGGAAATACAGAGAATACTACTAAGATACTCCTCAAGAAGAGCAACCCTAAGGCACAAAATCGTCAGATTCTCCAGGGTTGAAATGAAGGAAAAAAGTTGGCTGGGAACAGTGTCTCACGCCTGTAATCCCAGCACTCTGGGAGGCCAAGGCAGGCAGATCATGAGGTCAGGAGATCGAGACCATCCTGGCTAACACAGTGAAACCCCATCTATACTAAAAAAATACAAAAAACTGGCGGGGCGTGGTGGCAGGCACCTGTAGTCCCAGCTACATGGGAGGCTGAGGCAGGAGAATTGTGTGAACCCAGGAGGCAGAGCTTGCAGTGAGTAGAGATGTGCCACTGCACTCCAGCCTGAGTGACAGAGCGAGACTCCGTCTCAATAAAAAAATAAAATAAAATAAAAGTTAAGGGCAGCCAGAGAGAAAGGTCAGGTTACCTACAAAGGGAAGTCCTTCAGACTAACAGCGGATATCTCTGCAGAAAACCTACAAGCCAGAAGACAGTGGGAGCCAATACTCAACATTCTTAAAGAAAAGAATTTTCTAACCAGAATTTCATATCCGGCCAAACTAAGTTTTATAAGTGAAGGAGAAATAAAATCCTTACATATAAGCAAATGCTGAGGGATTTTGTCAACACCAGGCCTGCCTTACAAGAGCTCCTGAAGGAAGCACTAAATATAGAAAGCAAAAACTGGTACCAGCCACTGCAAAAAAAAACCACTCGTATATAAAGACCAATCACACTATGAAGAAACTGCATCAACTAATGTCCGAAATGACCAGCTAGCATCACAATGACAGGATGAAATTCACATATAACAATATTAACCTTAACTGTAAACAGGCTAAATTTCTCAATTAAAAGACACAGACTGGCAAATTAAGAGTCAAGAACCATCAGTGTACTGTATTCAGGAGACCCATCTCACATGCAAAGACACACATAGGCACAAAATAAAGGGATGGGGAAATATTTACCATGCAAATGGAAAGCAAAAAAAAAAAAAACAAAAAACCGGGGTTGCAATCCTAGTCTGTCATAAAACAGCCTTTAAACCAACAAAGATCAAAAATGACAAAGAAGGGATTAATGCAACAAGAAGAGCTAACTATCCTAAACATACATGCACCCAATACAGGAGCACCCAGATTCATAAAACAAGTTCTTTGAGACATACAAAGATACTTAGACTCCCACAGTGAAAGTGACAGACTTTAACACCCCACTGTCAATATTAGACAGCTCAAGGAGACAAAAAATTAATAAGGATATTCAGGACTTGAACTCAGCTCTAGATCAAGCAGACCTAATAGACACCTACAGAACTCTCCACCCCAAATCAACAGAATATACATTCTTCTCAGCACTACATCGCACTTATTCTAAAATTAACCACATAATTGGAAGTAAAATACTCCTCAGCAAATGTAAAAGAATGGAAATCATAACCATCTCTCAGACCACAGTGCAATCAAATTAGAACTCAGGATTAAGAAACTCACTCAAAACCAAACAACTACATGGAAACTGAACAACCTGCTCCTGAATGACTAATGGGTAAATAACGAAATGAAAGCAGAAATAAATAAGTTACTTGAAACAAATGAGAACAAAGACACAATGTACCAGAATCTCTGGGACGCAGCTAAAGCAGTGTTTATAGGGAAATTCATAGCACTAAATGTCCACAGGAGAAGGCAGGAAAGATCTAACATCGACACCCAAACATCACAATTAAAAGAACTAGAGAAGCAAGGGCAAGCAAATTCAAATGCTATCAGAAGACAAGAAATAACTAAGATCAGAGAAAAACAGAAAGAGATAGAGACATGAAGAATACTTCAAAAAATCAATGAATCCAGAAGCTGTTTTTTTGAAATGATTAACAAAATAGATAGACTGCTAGCAAGACTAATAAAGAAGAAAACAGAAAAGAATCAAATAGACACAATAAAAAATGATAAAGGGGATATCAGCACTGAATCCACAGAAATACAAACTACCATCAGAGAATACTATAAACACCTCTACACAAATAAACTAGAAAATCTAGAAGAAATGGATAAATTCCTGGACACATATACCCTTCCAAGACTAAACCAGGAAAAAGTTGAATCCCTGAACAGACCAATAACAAGTTCTGAAAATGAGGCAGTAATTAATAACCCACCAACCAATAAAAGCCCAGGACCAGATTGATTCAGAGTTAAATTCTACCAGAGGTACAAGGAGGGGTTGATAGCATTCCTTCTGAAACTATTCCAAACAATAGAAAAAGAAGGACTCCGCTCTAACTCATTTTATGAGGCCAGCATCACCCTGATACCAAAACCAGGCAGAGACACAACAAAAAAAGAAAATTTCAGGCCAACATCTCTTATGAACATTGATGTGAAAATCCTCAATAAAATACCGGCAAACAGAATCCAGCCACACATCAAAAAGCTTATCCACCACGATTAAGTCGACTTCATCCCTGGGATGCAAGGCTGGTTCAACATATGCAAATCAATAAATGTAACCCATCACATAAACAGAACCAATGACAAAAACCACATGATTACCTCAATAGATGCAGAAAAGGCCTTCAATAAAATTAAACACCCCTTCATGCTAAAAACCCTCAATAAACTAGGTATTGATGGAACATATCTCAAAATAATAAGAGCTAATTATGACAAACCCACAGCCAATATCATACCGAATGGGCAAAAGCTGGAAGCATTCCCTTTGACAACCGGCACAAGACAAGGATGCCCTCTCTCACCACTCCTATTCAACATAGTATTGGAAGTTCTGGCCACAGCAATCAGGCAAGAGAAAGAAAGAAAGGGTATTCACATAGGAAGAGAGGAAGTTCAATTGTCTCTGTTTGCAGATGACATGATTGTATATTTAGAAAACCCCATCGTCTCAGCACAAAATCTCAAGCTGATAAACAACTTCAGCAAGGTCTCAGGATACAAAATCAATGTGCAAATATCACAAGCATTCCTATGCATTGAAAACAGGCAAGTGGACAACCAAATCATGAGTGAACTCCCATTCACAACTGCTACAAAGAGAATAAAATACCTAGGAATACAACTTACAAGGGAGGTGAAGGACCTCTTCAAGGAGAACTACAAACCACTGCTCAAGAAAATAAGAGAGGACACAAACAAATGAAAAAAAAATTCCATGCTCATGGATAGGAATGATCAATATCGTGAAAATGGCCATCCTGCCCAAAGTAATTTATAGATTGTATGCTATCCCCATCAAGCTACCATTGACTTTCTTCACAAAATTAAAAATATACTTTAAATTTCATATGGAACCAAAAAAGAGCCTGTATAGCCAAGACAATCCTAAGCAAAAAGAAGAAAGCTATAGGCATCGTGCTACCTGACTTCAAACTATACTAAAAGGCTACAGTAATCAAAACAGCAAACAGCATGGTACTGGTACCAGAACAGATATATAGACCAATGGAACAGAACAGAGGCCTCAAATAGCACCACACATTTACAACCATCTGATCTCCGGCAAACCTAACAGAAACAAGCAATGGGAAATGATTCCCTATTTAATAAATGGTGTTTGGAAAACTGACTAGCCATATGCAGAAAACTGAAATTGGAATCCTTCCTTACACCTAATAGAAAATATAACTCAGGATGTATTAAAGACTTAAATGTAAGATCTAAAACCATAAAAACCCTAGAAGAAAACCTAGGCAATACCATTCAGGATATAGGCATGGGCAAAGCCTTTATGACTAAAACACCAAAAGCAACGGCAAGAAAAGCCAAAATTGACAAATGGGATCTAATTAAACTAAAGAACTTCTGCACAGCAAAAGAAACTATCATCAGAGTGAACAGGAAACCTACAGGATGGGAGAAAAATATTGCAACCTATCCATCTGACAAAGGGCTAATATCCAGAATCTACAAAGCACTTAAACAAATTTACAAGAAAAAAACAAACCTATCAAAAAGTGGGTAAAGGATATGAACAGACGCTTCTCAAAAGAGATTTCACTTTGGGAGGCTGAGGTGGGTGGATCACAAGGTCAGGAGATCAAGACTATCCTGGCTAACATGGTGAAACCCTGTCTCTACTAAAAATACAAAAAATTAGCCAGGCATGGTGGCATGCACCTGTACTCAGGAGGTCCCAGCTACTCAGGAGGCTGAGGCAGGAGAATCACTTGAACCCAGGAGGCAAAGGCTGCAGTGAGCCAAGACCACGCCACTGCACTCCAGCCTGGGTGACAGAGTGAGACTTTGTCTCAAAAAAAAAAAAAAAAAGAGAAGGAGAAATTTATGCAGCCAACAAACATGAAAAAGAAAGCTCATCACTGGTCATTAAAGAAACACAAATCAAAACCACAATGAGATACCATCTCACACCAGTTAGAATGGTGATCATTAAAAAGTCAGGAAACAACAGATGCTGGAGAGGATGTGGAGAAATAGGAACGCTTTTACACTGTTGGTGGGAATGTAAATTAATTCAACCATTGTGGAAGATAGTATGGCAATTCCTCAAGGATCTAGAACCAGAAATACCATTTGACCCAGTAATCCCATTACTGGGTATATACCCAAAGGATTATAAATCATTCTACTATAAAGACACATGCATACGTATGTTTACTGCAGTGTTGTTCACAATAGCAAAGACTTGGAACCAACCCAAATGCCCATCAATGACAGACTGGATAAAGAAAATGTGGCACATATACACCATGGAATACTATACAGCCATAACAAAGAATGAGTTCCTGTCCTTTGCAGGGACATGGATGAAGCTGGAAACCATCATCCTCTGCAAATGAATGTGGGAACAGAAAACCAAACACCACATGTTCTCACTCATAAGTGGGAGTTGAACAATGAGAACACGTGGGCACAGGGAGAGGAACTTCATACACTGGGGCCTGTTGGAGGGTGGAGGGCTAGTGGAGGGATAGCATTAGGAGAAATACCTAATGTAGATGACAGGTTGAAGGGTGCAGCAAACCACCATAGCATGTGTATACCTATGTAACAAACCTGCACATTCTGCACATGTATCCCAGAACTTAAAGTATAATAATAATAGTCTATTTGCTTACAAACTGAACATAAAGGAACACTTTTTAAAAGAAATCGATTTACTAATATTGTCTTCAATAAATCCAGACACTTCGCCACTTACATTCATCAGAAATGACAAATGATAATGTAGCTTTTAACATAAGTCTCTTCATGTAAGTATAAAAGGAAATCTCTTGCTTTGGACTAATCTTTCCTTATCTGGGGAATTTTTTGGAAAGAAACAAAAAGCTTATGTTTCTTTTTCAGCATATGCATAAACAGAACAAAATAAAAACAGCAAGCTTTAATATCTTTCTCATTTTAATCTTGCTAAAAAATATTTAATCATTTGTATAAAAATATTGCAAGCAAAAAAAGAGTATTGTGGTACAACTCAATCAATTTAATAAAAATCAGTGGATGAGTGAATTTCATGTACATAAATTATACCTTGATAAAGTTGTTTTTAAAAGTTCTAAATCAAAGGTGAACCAAACCAGTATTTCATTCAAAGAAGTCCATTGGGGAAAGAAAAAAATATATATATATATCACCCATCAATTCCTAATCAATGTTACTAATTACCTATTTGATCTCCACATGATCATTATTACCATATATTTATGGATCACTGTTCAGTTTGCAAAATTCACATGACAACTCTGTGAGGTGAACACCTGAGCTATTATTACTCTGATATAGCAAGTTTTTAAAAACTGGCAACTGACTTGCCTAAGAGTCACAGGACTATTAAGTATCCATCCAAAAGCAAGCCCAGTTCTGTTGAACCTAATTCTTCTCAATCAGCACTGTTCTTCCCTCTAAATCATTTTAAAACAAATTTCCTACCTACCATTGCATTCAGGAAAACTTTGCTCGTTGGCGAGAGTACTTATAAAGTCATCTAACTCCACCATTCCATTCTCTGTTTTTAAAAAAAGAGTTTAGATTATACATTCTGGTGTATTTTTGCATACAGGTAAATTTACATTTTAACACAACTATTTTTAAAATTTACTTGATCCTTCATTTCATCATCCTATTTCTCCTTCATGTCATGTCTCTTATAATTCTTTCTAGATTAGGTCAGTTCATTTGGACAATTATTGGGAGCATATTAGTGCCAAGAACCATGCTAGGCACCAAGAATACAAAAATAAGAAAGACACAGTCCCTGATTTTTCAATACCTATTACATGCAAAGGACTGAGTTAGATACTAATTTCTTAACAGATCTAGGAAAAAAGAAACATATCCATACAGACAGACCACGAGAGAGTTAAGGAGTCTATTTCATACCATCTTGAAAACCCACTCAATATGCTATCCATTAAGACACCTTAACAATACTAACCAGCCCTGACAAAACCAAGTATCCCCATCTCTATCTCCCTAGTATCCATGTGGTCCAAAGTTTTACCTATGTTTAGATATAAACCCTCACAGTGATCATGTCAATCCTGATAAGCAGCAAAAAGGACTCAATAGTTTTAGTGCCACCCACTCTTTATATAATTTTTAAGTGAATCTTCTTTCTGATTTACCTTACCTAAGAAATTGTGCCCTGATTCTGAGGATTCACTTTTAATGTTATTCTCAAATCAGTCTTTCCCCAAAATGTCACCTCCTTCCTCTCCTCAATTGAACTTCGGTTGTGGAAAAGTCTTAGTCACTGATAAAAATAACTTCTCTAGTAAAAAAAACCCTTCCTAGAAGCTTAAACTCTGCTTTTAACTTAGGCTGGCAACTGGGATACGCCACTCAACATCTAAATGTTAACTGCTAAGCATACCTGGCTCTAAATCCCCCCATATTTTGTAATCTCCAATTATTAATCTTTGGATCCTTGGGTTATTTGCGTAGAGATTTCCATGCTCCTTAGATATTTCGATCTTACTGTCTGAACCTCGTTACAACTGGATCAGTCTCCCCAGTACCACCCTACTATTAATAGGCACAGCTAGGGGATAGTGATGAAGAGCTTTACTGAAATGATCCGGAAATATGAAAGGCCTACATGCTCCAAACCAATCCATTTGGTCAGAACTTACAGGATTTTTTTTTTTTACTATTTTCCATTTTTATATCTGAATTTTCTTTAGAATGACCCATTCCTAATTTCTAATTGAGAGGAATTCCTCCAATATTTAATACTATCCCATAAAAATACCTAACTTTCTCAGAAACTTCAGTGTTATCAGTCTCTCACCATTTCTACTAGTGTCTGTCACAATCTTCTGGAATTCTTTATCTAATAAAGTAATTCCTACTGAAGGCAAAATAGACTGAAGTCCTTCTGCTGAAATGTAATTTTCTTGAAGTTTACTGATAGCTTCACAGAAGTTTTCTAAATATACAAAATGTAGAGAATTAGGCAACAGAATTCATGTGTCAAAAGCAATAATTAATACCCAAAATCTGTAGAAATTAAAGTAGTTTTATCTATTTTATATTACCTTATAGATTTTATAGGACTGCTTTTCTTTCCATATATCTGTTGTATAACATTATATTTAATCTTTCTCTTATAGCTCAAACACAGAACTGTCTTAACATTCTATAAACCTATATAATCTACTTGTTTGGGGGAACAGCCTGTTCCAGTGTCCCAGCCAACGCTGCTGGCTTCTGATTAAAATAAAATTAATGGGGCCAGGTATGGTGGCTCCTGCCTGTAATCACAGCACTTCGGGAGGCCAAGGCAGGTGGGTCACTCGAGGTCAAGAGTTCGAGACCCGCCTGGCCAACATGGTGAAACCCTGTCTCTACTAAAAATACAACAATTAGCTGGGCGTGATGGCGCATGTGTGTACCCCCAGCTACTCAAGAGGCTGAGGCAGGAGGATCACCTGAACCCAGGAGGCAGAGGTTGCAGTGCACTGAGATCGCACTCCAGCCTGAGTGTGTGTGTGTGTTTATATATGTGTGTGTGTAAAATTAATGAGTCCAAGAAATAAAAACACCAAAATGTTTTGTTTAAATTGAAGAATTCCAAGCAAAACTGTAGAGTTCTTCACCCTCCCATTAATTTACTCTACCATGTTTTCAGTTCATAACCTTCAAAAAATAAAGTCTTAGAAGCAAATACACGTAGACGTCATGTGCTTCTTACTATGATGCACTGAGATGGTTGCAATATCACTTCTGAGGTAATCTGACCAAAAATGCATAATCTGAATTTATTCATGAAGGAATAAAAGAAAAATCCAAAATGAAAGGTATTATACAAGACAACTAGTCAGTACTCTTCAAAAGTATCAAGGTCATGAAAGATTGAAGAAGCATCCCAGATTGAAGGAGACTAAGGAAAAGTGACAACTAAATGTAGTGGGTAATTCTGGATTAGATTCTGGAATTGAAAAAGAACATTTATGGAAAAATGACAAAATTTGAATAAGGTCTGTAGATCAGTAAGCAGTATTGCATCAGTGTTAATTTCCTGGTTTAGATCATGTCCTGATGGAAATGTTTGTACTACTTTTGTGACTCTTAAGAAAGTAAAATTATTTAAAAGTGAAAAGTTAGAATTTTTAATGTAAATCATACAGGCAGTCATATTCCATAAAATTCCAATTACCATCAATTTGTTTTGGGAAGTTATGCCAGATAAACTATCTCATACTTCTCTATATTCAGAACATTAAATATGGCAGTGGTAGGTGACATCATTTTATTTTAGTGACACGAGAAAGGTAGATACCACTTTCTTCTGACAGCCTCTTCTACCCATGTCTGTCTGCTGTTTCATTATTCCTTTAACCCAAGGTTTTAATTCTTATTGAAATAAAAATAACTCTCAGAAATACAAATGTGGCACAAAGTAGCAGCAGTGCCTTGGTAAAGGAATCAGAAACAGGATGATCATCACTGTGCCTCCTTAATAGATCACATTCCTTTTTTCCATTGAGTTATTTGAATTTGCACTAAGGTATGAATCACAAATTTTTCACTAAACAATCATTTTATCTATTACATTAAATACTAAATGTGATATGAAAGTCAGTGAGTTTTTAAAAGAGAATAAATAAATATGACTTAAGCAACTTCAGCAGAGGACTACAAGAAATCTTTAATTGGGTTCCATACACACTGCTTCTGTGATGAAATACAGAGAGAGAAAATATATTGATTGGGAAACCATTGCTTATCTTTGAGAAAAATCATAAAGACTTGGAGACCTAGATATATAGTATTATTTTTTCCTGATATTCTCCTTCCATAAGAGATAATACCTGAAGTACTATATTATATATTTAAATTACAGCACTCTAAGCAAAAATTTCACATAGATTTCCTACTTGGTTAAATATTTAATAAATTACAAAATAAACATTTCCAAAAGAAGCCAGGCCTTCTACTTTCTAGGGAATATTAATGACTCCAATTAATCACTGAATAAGTTTCTCAGGAAAAGTTAAACTCCTCCCTAAAGAGGACATCTGAAACGGAATTATCATCAAAATCACAATATTATATCCATTGGTCTATGTGTCAGAAGTGGCAGGCCAGACTTGGCGGCTCATGCCTGTAATCGCAGATCCTTGGGAGGCCAAGATGGGAGCACTACTTGGGGCCAGGAGTTCACGACCAGCCTTGGGAGCATAGTGGGACCCCAACTCCATGAAAAAAAAAAAGCTAGCTGGGTGTGGTGGCATGCGCCTATGCTCCCAGCTACACGGGAGGCTGAGGAGGTGGGAGGATCACTTGAACACAAAAGGTCGAGGCTGCAGTGAGCTAGGATCATGCCATTATACTCCAGCCTGGGTGACAGAGTGAGATTCTGACTCAAAAAATAAATAATAAACAAACATATAATTCAGTGGCATTAATCACATTTACAAAGGTGTACCACCATCACTACTGTACGTTTCCAGAATTTTTGCGTAGGCATGGTGGTTCACGCCTGTGAATCCCAGCACTTTGGGAGGCCAATGCAGGAGGATTGCTTCAGGCCAGGGGTTTGAGACCAACCTGGGCAACCCTGTGTCTATAAATAATTTTAAAATTAAAAAAAAAAAAAGAAGTGGTGGTTACCCAGGGTGTTAACAATTGAAATGCTTACAACTATCTAATAATTGACTCATTCTGTTCATTTCTGTGATGACTGAAGAACTCAAGAAGCTAGATTAATATTTACCCAGAGTATTAATTGCAGTTTTTTCCGTAGACGAAACCTGCTTTAGGAGGCTGGAACGCTTTCTTACAGTTGGCTTCTGAAGTTTTGGGATACTAGAAATATCACTTTTATCCAGCGACTTACTGAGGCTTGTACTACTCTTCAAGCTTTGTGGTTTAGACTTTGAGTCATGAATTTCACCCTTCTCTGAATGTTTTTTAAAGTTTATGCCATTCTTTGAATATGGTTCTTGGACTCCTACATTACTGCTGCTGACCCCATCCAGAAATTTTCTTATTTGCCAAGTATTTTTTGATCTTTTAGATTCAAGGTCATCGTTCTCCATAATTTTGCTATAATATTGGTTGCTTTTGTTATTTAATTTTTTGGATATTGAAGGTTCAGGGAGTTTGGAAGATAAACTGTTTTTCTTCTTATATTTTAGATAGCATCCTGCTATACTTGATAACTTTCTGTCTGAAGTAATTTCATCCAAAGGTGATTCTTCTGTAATTGCTAAATAAGAGAAATATACAATTATTTCATTTACCTGTATAATCTGCAACACATTTCAAAACTAACAACTAAGTCCTCATGAAAACTATTCAAGAAATTATTAGTTGCTTAAACATATAAAACAAACCAAAAAAATTAAAGAACTGACAGTCAAAAGATTGGACCATTAACTAGGTCAAATATAATGTGCTGCTTTAATATATTTACATATTCCCATCCAACGCTATTTAAAGTTACACTGAAACTAAAACGATAGCCTAATGAAGCATATGGTTCTCATTCCCCACTCTTTCCCAATTGACAAAGGTAATAGACTAATAAGCTAATACAGACAGATATTCCTTACTTATAAAAGTACAGAACTATGAGGAAAGGGGAGATTTGATTTGTAAAATTAGAACTTAAGTAATTACTCTCCTAAATATTCTTGGTATTTGTGGAGGAAAAAATAACTTCATATATAAAACAACAGCTTTAGAAAAATATTAACACAATGCCCCAAACTGGGACTTCATTTACAAAATTTATCTGATGTTTCAGAATCTTATCTTACATTTGAATAACACATTTTAAAGCATTTCAAATGTTATAATATTTGATCCTCAAAACAACTCTATGAGACTGTCAAGCAGCAGCAGTATAATCTCAACTATGAATAAATTTTGCCTAGAGGAAATAAAAAAGTTTCTTATTTTAGACTCTATGAGAATGAACAATTGAAAATAAATAAATGAAAATATTTGAATATTAAAGTCTGAAAATACTTAAAGATGGTGCTATATATGTATCTCTAAGTACACTATCTAACAGATAAATAGGTTAGTGAGCAGGTAAAAATATAATCTTTGACACTTCTGATTTAGGCTTTTGGACCACACCCAACAGCCTGCCCAGAATCTCTGATTCTGACTGATTAAGGGCTTTCCCAGTCCTTCAAATGCAGAAACATCAACATAAGGCAACAAGAAACATGAAAAATCCAGGAGACATAATACTACCAAAAGAGCACAATAATCTCCTGATAGCTGACCCCAAAGAAATGAAGATATAGAAACTTCCTGACAGAATTCAAACTAATTGTCTAGAGAAAGTTCAGGGAATAAAATTAATGACATACAGAGAAAAAAGTTCAATGAAATCAGGAAAACAATAAATGACCAAAAATAGAATTTTACAGAGACATTGAAATTACACAAAAGAAAATAAATAAACAAAAATCAAGAGTTGAAAAGTGTAATGAAAGAAATGGAAAATACAATAGAGAACATCAGCAACATAACTGATCAAGTACAAGAAAGAATCTGTGAACCTGAAGACAAATTATTTGAAAATACATAGTCTGAGGAGAATAAAAGAAAAATAATGAAAAATAATGGGGAAAGCTTACAGGATTTATGGGACAGCATCCAAAGAGAAAATGGTCAAGGTATAAGAGTTTATGGAGGAGAAGAGAAAGACAAAAGAGTAGAAAACTTACATAAACAAGAACAGAAAACAATCCAAATTTGGGCAAATATGTAAATATCCAGGTACAGGAAGGCCAAATGCCTCCAATCAGATGAATTCAAACAAGACTACACCAAGACATATTATATTCAAACTGTCAAATATCAAGAACAAAAGGGAGATTCTGAAAATAGCAAGAGAAAAGTAAATAAGATATACATTCCAATAAGGAGAGCAAATTTCTCAGCAGACACCTTATGGGTTCATAGAGAATGGAAAATATATTCAGAGTACTGAAGGAAATATAACTGCCAACCAATAATACTGTACCTAGAAAAACTGTCCTTCAGAAATGATAAAGACTTTCCCAGACAAAAGCTGAAAGAGTTCATCCTCTAGATTTGTCTTACATGAAATGTCGAAAAGAGTTCTTCAAGCCAAAAGAAAAAGATGCTGTTTAGTAACACAAAAACATATAAATGTGTAAAACTCACTGGTAAAGGTAAGTACACCAAGTCAGAATACACTAATACTGTAATGGTGGTGTGCACTTCACTTACATAGTATGAAGGTTAAAAATAATAAAAGCTGGCTGGGCGCTGTGGCTCACGCCTGTATTCCAGCACTTTGGAAGGCCGAGACGGGCGGATCAGGAGGTCAACAGATCGAGACCATCCTGGCTAACACGGTGAAACCCCGTCTCTACTAAAAATACAAAAAATTAGCTCGGCATGGTGGTGGGCGCCTGTAGTCCCAGCTACTCCGCAGGCTGAGGCAGGAGAACGGCGTGAACCTGGGAGGCTGAGCGTGCAGTGAGCAGAGATCGCGCCACTGCACTCCAGCCTGGGCAACAGAGCAAGACTCCATCTCAAAAAACAATAATAATAATAATAATAATAATAATAATATCTACAATGATTTGTTAAGGGAGACAATATAAAAATCTGTAAATTGTGACATCAAAAATTATAAATGCAGAAGGAGAGACGAGGTAAAAGCATAGTTTGTTTATGCAAGCAAAGCTAACTTGCTATCAGCTTAAAATTGCCTGTCATAACTACGAGATATTTTGTAAGCTTCAGAGTAGCCACAAATCAAAAACCTACAGTAAATAAAAGATAAAAAGGAAAAAAATCAATAGAGAAAAATCAATCATAAAAGAAGAGAAAAATAAGGAAACAAAGGATCTATTAAACAAGCAGAAAACAATTAACAAAATGGCAGTAGTAAAATCCTTCCATATCAATAATTACCTTGAATGTAAATGAATTAAAATCTCCAAAGAAAAGACATAAAGTGCCATGTGGAACTGTGAGTCAATTAATGTCTTTCCTTTATAAATTACCCAGTCTCAGGTATGTATTTATTAGCAGCATAAGAAAAGACTAATACAGCAACCAAAACAGTATATATAAAAATAGACATAGAAGCCGGGCACGCCTTGTTGATTCTGGGTAGCCGAGCGCGTGGCGCGAGCGTCAAGCGAGACAGCGCCCGGCGCGCCTTCTCCTCGGCATCGGCCACCGCCACCTCCCAGAACCTCCTCGTGCCCTCGCGTGCCAGGCCCGTAGCGGCCGGGATCCGCGGTTCACAGCATGTCCACCTCGGCCCCTGCTGCGGAGGGCGAGGGAACCCCCGCCCAGTCCGCATGCGAGAAAGAACCCAAAATGTCTGGTACCAGAGAGTAGAGCGAGGAGGAAGAGGACGAGGACAACGATGAGGAGGAGGAGGAAAAAGAAAAGAGTCTCATCGTGGAAGGCAAGAGGGAAAAGAAGAAAGTAGCGAGGTTGACAATGCAAGTTTCTACCTTACAGAGAGAGCCATTTACAATTGCACAAGGAAAGAGGCAGAAACTTTGTGAAACTGAGAGGATAAATTTTTTTCTAAGTAAGAAGAAAACCGATGAACTTAGAAATCTACACAAACTGCTTTATAACAGGCCAGGCACTAAGAATGTGGGTCAGTTCAGTGGCTTTCCGTTTGAAAAAGGAAGTGTCCAATACAAAAAGAAGTAACAAATGTTGAAAAAATTTAGAAATGCCATGTTAAAGAGCATCTGTGAGGTTCTTGATTTGGAGAGATCAGGTGTAAACAGTGAACTAGTGAAGAGGATCTTGAATTTCTTAATGCATCCAAAGCCTTCTGGCAAACCATTGCCAAAATCTAAAAAAACTTCTAGCAAAGGCAGTAAAAAGGAACGGAACAGTTCTGGAATGGCAAGAAAGGCTAAGCGAACCAAACATCCTGAAATTCTGTCAGATGTATCTAGTAGTGATGAAGATGAAAAGAAAAACAAGGAAGAGTCTTCAGATGATGAAGATAAAGAAAGTGAAGAGGAGCCACCAAAAAAAGACAGCCAAAAGAGGAAAACCTAAACAGAAAGCTACTTCTAAAAGTAAAAAATCTGTGAAAAGTGCCAATGTTAAGAAAGCAGATGGCAGCACCACCAAGAAGAATCAAAACAGTTCCAAAAAAGAAAGTGAGTCTGAGGACAGTTCAGATGATGAACCTTTAATTAAAAAGTTGAAGAAACCCCCTACAGATGAAGAATTAAAGGAAACAATAAATTACTAGCCAGTGCTAACTTGGAAGAAGTCACAATGAAACAGATTTGCAAAAAGGTCTATGAAAATTATCCTACTTATGATTTAACTGAAAGAAAAGATTTCATAAAAACAGCTAATGTAAAAGAGCTAATTTCTTGAGATAGAGGACAGAGAAGATGACTCGTTCCCATAGATTCGAAGATCTGATTTATACCATTATACCAGCAAAGAGAATGTATTTCCTTTTCTAAATCCTTTTTAAGCAACGATAGAACTTACTGCTGACCTCATTATCTTGAGTGTTATGTGAATTTGAGTTTGCTATTTTAAATTGCATTTCTATGCCATTTTTAGTTAAAATCTTGCATGGCATTAATTAATCTTGCTTTTATAGTTGTATTTTGTACATTTTGGGTTTCTTTATATAAGGTCATAGATTCTTGAACTGTCGTGGTTTTTAGTGCACTTAATATTAGCTTGCTTAAGGCATACTTTTAATCAAGTAGAACAAAAACTATTATGACTGGGATTTATACACACAGAGATTGCAGTATTTAGTATATGAAATATTTTGAATACACATCTCTGTCAGTGTGAAAATTCAGTGGCAGTGTGTCCATCATATTAAAAATATACAAGCTACAGTTGTCCAGATGACTGAATTGGAACTTTTCTCCTGCATGTGTATATATGTCAGATTGTTAGCATGACAAAAGTGATAGGTGTTATTTTTGTATTTTTAAAAAACAATTTGTTGCATATAAAGTTTTTTATTTCTTTTGTGCAGACCACTTTTTAAACTCACATAGGTAGGTATCTTTACAGTTGTAGACTATGGAATGTCAGTGTTCAGCCAGACAGTATGATGGAGCAGGGAAAGTCAATTCAGTGATGAAACACTGAAGGAACAGTTATCCCGCTTTGCTCGAAAGTGTCATCAATTTGTAATTTTAGTATTAACTCTGTAAAAGTGTCTGTAGGTACGTTTTATATTAAGGACAGACCAAAAATCAACATATCAAAGCTTCAAAAACTTTGGGAAAGGGTAGGATTAAGTACAAGCACACTTGGCTTATAGTAAATGAACCAATTTTTATTAACTGCTTTTGCCCATATAAAATGCTGATATTTACCGGAAACCTAGCCACCTTCATGATTACGATTAAAGTACCAGATTATAATGCCAGAATATAATGTGCAAGTAATCGTGGATATCTCTGACAGAGTGTGTCTCAAAAATAATATACTTTTACATTAAAGAAATTTAATGTTTCTCTGGAGTTGGGGCTCTGGCTTTTAAAGTTTGGCCAATCAGTGTTGATTCTAGATGATCAACATAATGGACCACTCCTGAATGAGACTAATTTTGTCTTTCAATTTACTGTCTTAAATCAGTTTATTAAATCTGAATTTTAAAACATGCTGCTTATGACAGAATGACACATTTGATGTACCAATTAAGTGTTGAAAAATATCTTTGCATCATAGAACAGAAATATATATGTTGAATGTTAACAGGTATTTTCACAGGTCTGACTTGTTTGATAGTTACTTAGACACTAGGGAAAGGTAAATAGAAGTGAACAAAATAAGCAACTAAATGAGACCTAATAACTGGCCTTTGATTTTAAATATTTAATTTGTTCTTATAAATCTTGTCAATAAAATTAATCTAAATAAAAAAAAAAAAAAAAAAAAAAAAGCCGGGCACAGTGGTTCATACCTATAATCCCAGCACTTTGGGAGGCCGAGGCAGGTGGATCACCTGAGGTCAGAAGTTCAAGACCAGCCTGACCAATATGTTGAAACCCCGTCTCTACTAAAAATACAAAAATTAGCCAGGCATGGCCATGCATGCCTGTAATCCCAGCTACTCAAGAGACTGAAGCAGGAGAATCACTTGAACCCAGGAGGCAGAGGTTGCAGTGAGCTGAGATCGCACCACTGCTCTGCAGGCTAGGTGACACAGCATGACTCCATCTCAAAAAAAATGGACACAGAGACCAATGGAACAGAATAAAGGACCCAGAAATAAAGTCACATATTTACACCCAACTGATCAACTGTTGGTTTATGCCCAACACAGCAACAAAGCCAACAAAGCAGTCAAGAATGTACACTGAGGAAAGGATACCCTCTTCAATAAATGGTACTGGGAAAAGTGGATAACCATATGCAGAAGAATGAAACTAAACCCCTATCTCTCATCATATACAAAAAACAACTCAAGCTGGATTAAAAACTTAAACATAAGACCTGAAACTAAAAAACTGTTTGATGATAACATAGGGAGAAGTCTACAGGACATTGGTCTAGGCAAAGATTTTATGACTAAGATCTCAAAAGCACCAGCAACAAAAACAAAAATAGACGAATGAGACTATATTAAACCAAAAAGCTTCGCACAGCAAAAGAAATAACAGAATGAAGAGACAACCTCTTGAATGGGAGAAAATATTTGCAAACTATTCATCTGAGAAGGGATTAATATCCAGAATTTATAAGGAATTCAAACAACTCAACAGTAGGGGGGGGAAAAAAAAAAAAAAAAAAAAAAACCTTTAAAAACTGGGCAAAGAGCCAGACGTGGTGGCTCACGCCTATAATCTCAGCACTTTGGGAGGCTGAGGCAGGTGGATCACCTGAGGTCAGGAGTTCAAGACCAGCCTGACCAACATGGTGAAACCCTCTCTCTACTAAAAATACAAAACTAGCTGGGCATGGTGGCATATGCCTGTAACCCCAGTTACTTCGGAGGCTGAGGCAGGAGAATCACTTGAGCCCAGGAGGCAAAGGTTGCAGTGAGCCAAGATCGCGCCACTGCACTCCAGCCTGGGCAACAAGTGCAAAACTCCATCTCAAAATAAATAAATAATTAATTAATTAATTAATAACTGGGCAAAGAACGTGCATAGACATTTCTAAAAAGAAGACATGTAAATAGCATTTTGAGTATTATATTTTATCTCCCTGATTTAAGAGGGTAAATTATTCAGAGGTTTTCAAAATCCTTTATAAAATAAAACTTACAAATTAAGATTTAATGTAAAGACTTTAATTATAAACAAAACTTGTCATAGCAACAAGAGGTCACTTACGAACATCCTCATACTGTTCCTGTAGCTCATTCAAAATAAATATAATATCCCCAATATCCACCATGTGGTTACCTGTAATAGAATAAGTTCAAATACTGTATTTACTTTTGAACATAGATATATCTGCCATCCTATTCTAACATGAAAACAACACAGAATGTGTGGCAAGTAGGAACAAAGAGCCAACTATTACAAGTTCTGAATAGAATCTGAAATCATGAATTGATAACTCAGTACACACTAAAACATAAGAGTAAGGCCATGGTCTTTTCTCCTTAATAAAAGAGTTTTTCATCAAAAGAAATAGTCATATTTTAAGCTCTCATGCTAATCAGGATATTTTCTCATTTTACATGTTTTTTAGAGTTTATTACAGGTATTTACTTACTCTTTTGACTTCATTTCTAGATTGTGAACTCCTCAAGAACAGAGGATGTGTTTTTCATTTGTTTCCCCAATGCCTCGCAAAGCACCTACTTCTTATCACTAAAAATTATTTTTGACTGAACAAAATATACAGAAGGCAATAAAAAACAATGCAATTCAACATAGTGAATAGCAGACAATGATTTACTTTGTACCTTCTCCATGTCCAGCACTCTCATAACTTCCCACTATTCCTGCCCCTGCCCGTCAAAGACCATTTTTCTTCTTGGATGATGCATGAATGAGGATGTGTTCAGATGCAGTGACCTTGAATAATGTCATTTCAATTGTGCACAGAGATAGAAAACGCTTTGCTCAATAATTCTTGCCTCCAAATATTTGATTTTGTTTGCCATCCAAGATGAAAAAGACTGAAAATTTACTTATCTATCTATAATAGTGATGTTTTTTTCTTCAGTCTATTCATAAAAAATCAACTGTTCAATAATATGCATAAGTGAAAACTCTGAGAGGAAGAAGCAAATTTTTATTGTTTTCCACAGACAGGAAGATAAGTTTATTTTACTGTCCAATTATTTCATTTAAAAAGTTTAATGTTTGATAAAATAAACTTTTGGTATCATAGAAACCTTTCAACATCTACAATGACATATTATTACTATGCACAACTTCAAAAACAAATGCCTCCAGCTCCAAGTAAAGTGATGTTGAACATCCTGACTATAGTTCAGCTGTAGGAAATTTCTTGGATTGCCAATGGTTTCCTTGCCTTGGAAAAAAATACACAATTGAAAAATATAAATAAGACCTTCAATGAGTTGAGAATTATAAAAATGCTATCTGAAGTTCAGTCATCTAGATCTTAGGAAGTTTGCAGTAGCTGTAAGAGTTCAACAAGCAAAACAAAACCCTGTGGATATTTAAACTTCAGTCATCCAGGAGGTCCTATAGGTTCACAGTTGGTCTATCAAAAATAAAAGCTATTCCTATTGTGGTAGAACTTGGTATCAGGTTCATATACCATTTTTCACCAGCTCATGAACTCCATTCTCATCCATGATTAAAGATGCATGGAATTCTACATCTGTACATAACTTTCTATTCCTTCCTCAGCATTAGAGATAAGAGGAGAGATTTCACACTGGATTGGTACATCATTGGCATCCTTTAAGTGGGAAATTGCTGGAAGATGAGAGCCATTTTCATCTATAAAGTGACCCCTGCATTGAGAACCCAGCAATAATGAAAGTGTGCCTTGCGGTAGTAAAATTTGTCTTTCCCATTCTGACTGTCAGCATTCTTTAGTGTGGAAAAGTCATCTTCCCATAATATTTCATAAACCACAAACTTCTTTGCAAACTAGAAGATGTCAAAGACTAATTTTTCCATACTGATTCCACTGGGTTTATCTGGCTTAATTAAGTGCTGTTGGGTATCCACATAAGGAATCTTCTTTTGAGCCACATGGTGCTGCAACTGAGGTTCATAAACATTGACAACATCCTCAGAAATGGTACGGTGAATAAATGGTTGGCAATATTCTCCACATTGAACGGCAATCATCCATTTGAGCTTCGTTTTTGAGCTGTTGCCAGGGAAACATCACTATATTCTACCACCTGGTAAACTCCATCCACTCGGCAAACCACTCCAACTGGTTCTGCAGGGTTTGTTTTCTCTACCACCTTTGCTCCACAGTCTGCTCCTTTCTGAATGCAAAATCCAATGAACCGTGGGCCTGCCACTTTTACTAATATGTTGTCAACACAATAGACATGAATGCTCCAAATGCCTCTTTGCACCATATCCTCCACAATATGCCAGGCTGCAAGAGCCCAATAAAGACCACCATTCTCATGTGGAGCAATAGAAACTTTGTTCTTCTCTTCCAAAATAATTTGCCCATCAAAACTCATGGCAGGGAGCATTCCTTGCTGAAAAAAAGATTATATTTTCTTTTCTTTTTAAACCAAAGTACTTGTGCTTGGTGAAGAACTCCTTGTAGATTCCGCTGTTCTGCCACTGATCATTATATGGAATAATGCATTTGTTGCCATAATATTTTTCAGCTAACTATTGTAGCTTCAGGATATGTTCTGCTTGAATCTGAAAAAGTGTCTTATGGGATGGCAAACCAGCATCATACATCCCCTTTGGATATGCAATGAGTCTAGTCCCTGGTCCACCAACTAGAAAAACTGTTACTTTGTTCTGAGAAATCTGGAAAAGTTCTTTGCTTTCCCAGGCCTGGAGCTGATCTAGCTTCCCTGTAGCACTGCCCAGTACCTCTCGAGGGACAAGTTCCATTCACGCATCCACCTTTTCTTGATGAGAGGACTGGTTAAATCCTTCAATGGCCTTTTAGAAGAAGAAGTTCAGTTCCTCAAAGTTGAAGGCCTAGAGCTCTGCATAAAGTTCTACCTGTTGGGCTTCTTCAAGCTCACTCCAGACACGTAGTGGGTGTTCTTGCTCAGCTTTGGACAACCTGAGTTTGAGGTCATTAGTGTTCATAATGCTCTGATAGCCAAGCTTTGTGAAAATAGGGATGCAATGCATGTACCTACAAAGCTTCCTCAGTGCGACCACAGCTCCACCCGGCTCCTTCTGCGCTGGCGTCCTGTGTCCCCTCTGAATATATACCCTCATCCTGGGCCATGGCAGCTGGGTGGGGCAGGCCGGGACCAGGGCCGAGGGGAGTGGCCAAGCCACCCTGCCCCTCTTGCCGCGACGAGAAGCAAATATTTAAATCAAAGAATAGTATCATTTTGGTGTTGGGTCCACCTGATTCACTCTGATTCTCTGAAAATTGGTAAACTATGTATTTCAGGTGCAGGCCTTTAAATCACTGCAAAGCAAGTACTATGTGTTTGAACCAATCAAAGAAATGCTAGACAAAATTGGTGCTAAATTGCCTTCTGATTAGAGATTGCTTCCTACATTCTGGTTTCTTATTTCCTTGGTATTTATCCTCATCCTAGTTTTGATTATAGTTCTAACACTTCCCATAACCTCCCCCAGTAACTGGCACTTATGGTAGATTGATTGCATGTCCCATGTTCTTAGATCATAGCTTAAGTCCTAAGACAACTCAAAGCTTCTTCAACCCACAAGCTCTTGAATCTGATCATTAAAAAGCATTCTGTTAGACCATACATGTATTAATCCAGTGGAAAAGGCCATCTTGCTTTTACCTGCTCTTCATTTAGAAAACTCCTTTCTCTGAACAGAGGTCCAGCCTCAACTAATAAGAGTGTGGTAGTCAACCATGTTCACAGATTCATTAGCTCTTGCTCAAATTTATTCCTTGCATCTATGCAATAATAAACACCTATCATGAAACTCCCAAACAAATATTACCTACTTAAATAGTCCCTAGTGGCCGAAGACACATTCCAGAATCTGAAATGACGATCTTGGTCCCTATCTGACTTAGCAAAACCTTAAAGAATGATTCCTGGTTGAAACTAAGGCAATCAATACGTCATACGTATCATTTATTTCCTAAGGGAAGCTCAAAACAGCCTCCTACTCTAAGGTATATAATTCTGGAAGAAATTCATCCTGGAAAACACAACTACCTACTGTGAGAGGAAAAAAAAATGATCCTAATTATTAAGGTCATATATGCAAGGCAACATTACTCTGAAGGTACTAAGTGACCATTAACACTACATTTCTGTAATCTTCAGGTAGCTCCACAATATCAAAAGCCTCCTCTAGTAAAAACTGCACTAGTCACAACTTTCCAACCAGTTCAATTTTTCAGATCTCTAACCTCCATGAGAGGAAAAAAAACTGCTATACCAATACACTATTTCAGAAACCAAAATACCTGACCCTCTAAGAACTGCCATCAGCTGATTTTCCATATGGCACTTCTTGCCATATCTAAATAAAGCAAATCCTCCTTGGACTTTCCTGAAAATTTCAGAGGCATAATTCCTTCTCCCTCATTGTGAACACCTATAAAGATGAACATATTATCTACCTATCATCTTCAACAATATACCAAATACAAAAATAAGATGCTAGAACAGTACCTGCAGTGCTGTCTTCTTTTAGCAGGATAACTGTGTTATATTATTTCTTACTGCAAAATTCTGCTACAGAAAAATTAACATCTCCTACCTGGGTAACCCAAAATTGTTGGCATCCTGGGGTTAACTTTTCCTTTAACATTAAAATAGCTCAGACCCCAGAGCATACACTAACATAAATCAATACCTTGACCAAAATTTGAGGATTCCTGAGTCATTTGTACTCTTTTTGTTTATTTTAGGTTTGTTTCTCTATTCCCATGGACTCTTGATCTCACTCACATTATTGCCTTCTACAGGTGCAATCCTCTTTCTGCCCCAAGAAGATCCAACATAGAACCCATAGGTCTTTATCCTTGAAATCTCCCCACCAACAATATTAATACAAGTTTATTGTATATAACCAACTTTTACTGGTAATTTGCAATTGATGGGAGTAAGGGAGTTCTTAAGAAGCACAGCAAGCAACTACATACTATAGTCCTAAAGTTCTGTGGTTACTCTACCCTCACTCACTCTTAGGTTCTATCCATCTTCTTCCTCCACTGCTGAGCCACCACTATATTTCAAATCAAATTCCTGTTGCTTTCTTATGTGCAGTACTTTACCTTATCTTTTTGCTCAATCTAGATGTTTCCCAGTATGTTTTAACTCTCATAATCTAATATATTTATTAAGATGATTTTCCTGGTCAAAAGATAAGGACTTTCCTTATGAGGAATTTTGCCTCAAACTGCAGCCAGCTTGTTTATATGATAAAATGAAGAATATTTTGTTATTTCTGATTGGAAGATGTGGCATGAGGAATCAGAATTATCCACTCATTCAACAAATATTTGTTGAGCGGTTAATATGTGCCATAAGCACCATGCTAGGTATTGAAGATACAATATTAAGCTAAAGCAGACATGATATCTGCTCACCTGATGCTCAGTCTTATTTGAAACACCAATGTCAATCCAACAAAAATACAAATTTCAATTGTGAATCGTGCTATGAGAGTGTATAACATGAGAATCTGACCTACTCAGAGAGGTCTGGGAAAACATCCCTGAGGAAAAGACAGTTGAGTTTGGATCTAAAGTATAAGTAGGAATTAACTTACACTTTAAGGGGAGAGAAAGGTTCAAGGAAGAGAAATGAACACATGCAACAGCCATTTGGCAAGAAGGGGCATGGTATGTAGTTGAAACTAAGAAGGCACAGAGAGCAAGGGAGAATATGGTCTCAGATAAAGATGAAGATCTGAGTAAAAGCCAGAACATGCAAGGCCCTGTAAACCACACTAAAAGAGTTATTTATCCCAAGAGATATTATTAGATTTCATGTGAGGAGAATAACATGATCAGACCTGTATTTGAACGAAGATCATTACGGCTGCACTGTAAAGGAATATAAGAGTGGACAGGGGTATATTTGTTAGGATGAACTGCAATGGTCCTGAGGAAAGGTTATGTGAACTTGGACTAAGATAGGAAAATAAAGAGAAATAAATCAGGCCGGGGGTGGTGGCTCAAGCCTGTAATCCCAGCACTTTGGGAGGCTGAGACGGGCGGATCACAAGGTCAGGAGATCGAGACCATCCTGGCTAACACGGTGAAACCCCGTCTCTACTAAAAAATACAAAAAACTAGCCGGGCGAGGTGGTGGGTGCCTGTAGTCCCAGTTACTCGGGAGGCTGAGGCAGGAGAATGGCGTAAACCCAGGAGGCGGAGCTTGCAGTGAGCTGAGATCCGGCCACTGCACTCCAGCCTGGGCGACAGAGCAAGACTCCGTCTCAAAAAAAAAAAAAAAAAAAAAAAAAA